>NW_003307545.1:1172103-1267561 GCF_000143455.1 Volvox carteri f. nagariensis | reverse complement strand
GCGTTGTGTTTCTGGAATAAGATAGTCAGTCCCGTGGGTCGGTCTATCATGACGTGTTAGTAGATGATCTCCGTCTGGCTCTTCTGTCTGATCTCAAAGTGGATTGCTGGTCGTCTAAAGTGCTCATCATTTTGCGTTGGTTGGGCCATGAGTGGCCGGCGTGTGACTCCGTTTCTCAGAAGGTAGATGTATACTCGTCTCAGTTGATTCGAGTGGGTGAGGTTCTGGAGAGGTTATCTGCGTTCCTTTTAAGTGACTGGGATCAGTTCAGCCAAGGGGGTGATCCGCGTGTGTTCCAAGGTAAAGGGGTTTCGCTTTGCAGGTATCATAACTGGATGGGCTCCCCTTCACCAGCAAGAGAGGGCTCAGATCCCACAGGCTATTTGCGTGTTTATTTGCCGGTCAACCAGTTGCGTATGGTTGCCAAATTCCGTCTTTGTTGTTGGCCTTTGGAGGTCAACAAAGGACACCATAGGCCGAGAGAGTGCCGTACGTGTCAGGTCTGTACGTCGGGTAAGGTTGAGGATGAATATCATGTGCTCATGGAGTGTGAGGCGTATACTGAGTTGCGTAATAGGTTTCTGATTAACGTTGAAGATACTGATATGCGCAAGGTATTTCTTAATACCAATCCGAGGAAAATCGCTACTTTCCTTACTGAGGTTTTTGATGAGCGTCAACAGCGTGCTCTGGAGCCTCACGGCTCGTGAGGGCACCCGCCGCGTCGGCGGCGGAAATACTGTAACCACAATACAATACAATACAATATCCTGCCGTACGCATCACACGGCTTCTTTATTTTAAAGTACATTAATAAACATTCTTAACATGGCAGTACTTGAAACTCCATAAGAATTGCCAAAAAAAGATCAGCACAAATTCATGTAGCTCCAACATTCACAAATCGACAAACGGGGCTCTTAATCGTCCCGCTTGGCGATAACTGCGCAACTGCTCCTCTGGAACCCCGTACCAAACAACACACTCCTCTCCAGGCGACAAAAATATGCACACACCCTGTCACCCAGTCAAATCTGTCGGCCATCCACAATTCACTTTGCATGCCTCGAAAGAAAACCATTTTATACTTTATACTTCATCCCGGGCGGTCTTATCGCTGCACAACCATTCCATGGCTTCATTCAAGCATCTGTATCGTGCATGCCATGTGCCGATTGCCCCGAGGCTGCCGCAGATGCATCACGGGGCGGATGCTGCCGGCTTGCCCTCCTCCCTGCACGTCGCATCAGGCCGCCTCCGCTAAGACACCCTAAGCTCAAGCCCGCTGTCCGTTCCCGAAACATCACACGCGACCGAAAATGATGGGCTTGGCCGTTGCCACGACCGCCATTGCCTCATCCATAAGATTCTGAGGAGATGGGAAAAAGCACAAGGAGGGTGTTTTGTTAGCTAGAGCCTAAAGATGTTGTGTAGTGGCCCGATTCGGGCACTGGATACATGGGGCAGAGAGTGAAGCCGTGACATGGAAACGTTTCATGCAAAGGCTGTTGTACTAGTAGCGCATATGTAGTCATTATGTGTCGCATGAGGCGAGGCGGTCTGTGCGCTTGGCATTGGCAAATTACTACATGTGTAAGCACCATGGCCATGTAGGCCAGACGTTCAGTGTTTCTCATAGAGGACACGTACGACCTACATATCATTACAAAAATTTGCCTTAAGGTTACTTCTTTTATCAACCCCAATCCCACACGTTTGTTACGTGATTGACCACGTGCAGTTCAGAATGCTGACGGAATAAATCGATATCAGGGTACTTGCCTCTGGCACGTTGAGCGAGCGCAGCGTCTCTTGTAGGTGTCCCGCGACAAGATCGAAGTGCCGTTCCTTGAGCCCCTGCTCCTCAATGAGGCGCTTGTGTGCTTTGTACAGATCTCGACCCTCATAAGCGCCGGCACCTCCAAAGACGTATGTCATAAACGCGATCTGCAGAAGATAGCCGATGTCATGGGGTTTGACGCTAGAGGCCACAATTGACAGAAAAAAATATCAAATTACCACGTGGTAATCAAGGTGACGCGAGCTGCAACTCTGTTCCGGTCCGAGGGCCGCTCGGCCCACGGGTCAACGGTCAGTGATGTAAGCGGCCGGGGTAAAGCATCGACGCAAAAGCACATAGTTACCTGCTTGCGCCGCTGTTTCTTCATGTCAACTCCCTCGAAGAACGGCGCCAGCTCTGGGTCCGCTATGATGCGATTGTAAAATATTTCGACAGCAGCTTCAACAGCTGCCGAGCCCCCAAGACGCTCATAAAGCGTTCGATCAGATGGCGATGTAGAATCGACGCCATCCATGGCCGACGATGTAGTCGCGGTTGACATGTTTTAGTTATGGAAGTACAGCAGAGTAAGTTGTCCAGGAGAAAATCGACAGCAATGAATGTAAGTACAGTAATCTAGTTCGGTATTATGTCTTGGACCTTATATTGGAATTAATGTATGAATGTATATCCCACATGGCATGACCCTTTGAAGGGTCCTTCGCAAAGGGTAGCCGTACTAAAAAGACATCGCGTCGTGTAATTACGTCAATTGCAAATGTACTAATTGCCGTCTTTATCAAGTGGCCACCTTATCTGAGTACGATTCGATCTTCAGGCGAAGGTAAAACATCTACTTTGGTAATGTCCATAGATAGTGCTGCATAATTTCTGGCTACTAATGGCGTCATAGATTTGTGCAAGTCGAATTAGGATGTGTTTTCCCATGCGAACTCCTTCATCTCGCATCTTCTGCATGCTACAGCGTCAGGCCACGGCTAGCTCATACGGCTGATTTCAGGTCTTACTCGGGTCCAAATCAAGTTCTACTATTCATGCGCATCTGGCTTGCATGTTGTTTAGTCGGTCGTGAAAGGGTAAACATATCCTGCCATCGGGCATATTGTCGAAGCCACGCACTTGGTCGCGTCAGGGCCCATTGGCGGCGCCAAGCGCAAAGAAAATTAGTGCCTGCACACAGCACGATCCCCAAGTGAGTATTGAAACCGCATATGCTGCCCATCCCGAAACAGCCCAAATGCAGCCCAGGCCGCCACGTGCCAGCAACCATCTACACAAAATTCACTATCACTGTACTCATCTGCACTACACTCTTGCATGTGCTTGCCAAGGGTGCACCTGCCAGTAAGGTTCACCTAAATTGTCCTCTTCCGTTCAAGGTCTAGCAATCTCCTCTCCGCAGGCCCCTCGTAGCCACATGCACGGCCCTTACGATACGTAGCCCTGAGAACCAGCTCCCGCTAGGGTGCGTCTATATGGGCTGCGTACAGCTGCCCCGCGCGGCCGACCTGCAGTCACGTTCCGCGGCGCCTAAACCCCTCAGACCTTTGATCAATCTTAACGCATGCACGCAGGAATGGGTCGGCATCGGCATCAGTCGCCGCAAAGCTGCGTGCATTGCTCACATGGTAAAGCTCCCGCAAAACACTTGAACGATCTTACTTTTTGGGGGCCGGGGGCCCCCCGGCTAAAGCGTGCTCTGTGGTCGACCCCTACTGTGGTCGGTAACTGGTCTCGCTTCGGTACCTGGCCGGTAGGGTGAACGACATAACGACCTAATGACCCAGGAATTGGGGGGTCATTGAATTGGGGGGTCACATGAATTGGGGGGTCAGCGACCAATAAGGATACCGTTTTGTAAGGCAACCGACTAACAAGGTTACCGGTCGGTAAGATAACCGACCGGTACGGTAACCGGTCAGTTTCCGGGTCGTTATCTCGAATGTCGGTTACCCTACCGAAGGGAACGGTTGGGTTATAGCAAACCGGCCGGTTACCGACCCTTTTATGCCATTGGGTGGAGGGAGGGATGTATAAAGGGAGGGAGGTATCAAGGGATGGAGGGAGGGATACGACACCTGCGCAAACAGCCTACAAGGCATGTGGAGACTTTTGTGTACAGTCATCGTTGCATGGTGTGTGGGGGAGAGTTACGGCAGGTGGGGTTGGAGTGAAGCGCCCCGCAGCAGTTTGTGATTTTTACAGAGGACCCCGATCGGGTCGAGTGCAGCGCTCCTAGGAGTTCCGCCCGCACAACACTGTGGGCCTTATTCATAACGAACTCGGCCAGACCGCACCAACATCACTGGCCATAAAACCTCAGTTGGTACACTCAGACGCAAAACATGAACACAGAAGATGAGGGCACAGAAATCCTCAACATTGACGGTAACTGATAAATGAGTTTGTTCGCATCATTAATTGAAAGGAAAGGGTGATTAGAGGGCACCTGCCCCCACCATTTCGGTGGGCGGTCTCGGGCTGCAAAAGCAGATAGATAGACGGACCCAAAACTCAGAAACGACCACGCAAGCAATGCGGCTGAGGGTGGGTGTAGACAGCACCGTAGATTTGCCTTCAAGGCCCTCCTGGTAAAGCAAACGACGATCATCATTGAGTATTGAGTATTGCTGTTCATGATGTGCGTTTCCTGTCTTAGGTTTCCCAATGCAGTGCAGTGCACAGTCCGTTGTGGCTCGCGATGGCCCTCTGCCACCCTGCTGGGTTACATATTCCCTTGCGGTCTATCCGGGGGGCTCTCGCTGTAATACCTACTGCATGATTAAGCGAACTCATGGCTGCAAGGCAGGCAACCTTCCACACACACTTATGAATAGCGGGCGACAGATAGCCAAACCACAAATGGTACGGATATGTGCCTTAAAGTGACCACTGCCGTACAGCCCACCCGTCAGAGGGGTCATCGACCGGCGACATAACCGACTCGAGTATCCTTGCCGCGTCGATCGACTTGATTTGAATGCATAGCGATGTCTGTTATGGGTTTACATGCGTGTCAATCTCTATTACACACTGTGGTTCTTAGGGTCTGCCGTACATAGCTACGTGGGTAACAAGCCTCACCAATTTGTCATCCTTATCAAGCAAGCCTCTGCGGTGTGGATCTGCCTGGACAACAAGAAATCCTACCACAGCGATAAGGAAATCGCACGTAGGAGTGCTAGCCGTTGATCGCACATGGGGGCCCTAAAACGTCATCTGCTCAACTTTAAAATAGTTGGATAGAAAACTTGGGCGCGTTGCGTGGCCAGTAAGGTCGTTACTGTAACTTTCCACCGCACGGAGAATTCGACGGCCGACATATCTATGGATGCTGCCGTCTGGGTCAAGAACACCGTTGCCCCAAAACGTCGAAATGAAATACTATGTAGCAAATATAGGATGATCCGATTACTGCGCATTTGGCCCATCGTTCGAGAGCCGACGCCGCTTGCAGTCTTGAACTCCGTTTAGCCTTACGCCATTTTGCCTCTCGCGCTCTAATTCATCCTTATGGTGTCGCTCCCTGATGTGCCTGTCCACTGCGGACCCGGGAAGGCAATCGACGATCAGGCAAGGCAGAACCGATGAAGCTGTGCATATGTCCTAACGCAGATGCCTTGGGAGTACCGACGGAAGCGACTGACATACGATGGACTACAGAAAGCGTCATATAATATGTTACCTATTAGCAACTTCAGCAGCGCTAGCATGACCTCGGCATCGATAGGACCTTCAGCAAAGCCGGACTGCTCGGGCTCTGCCAAGGCACTTGCCAATTGGGTCGGCTGCTGAGCGTCCCAGACAGAAGAGGTTGCTTGATGCATGTAATATGCTGAATGATTCGAGGACTATGCTGAAACGGGGCAGTTTGCCCTACCAATTAGAGGCTGCGACTGTACCGTGGTTCACAATGACTGACCTTACATGACGCTATGGGAAACAGCAATCATGGTACATCTTTGTGAATAAATAATATCGGTTTGTTGTCCTGAACGGATGTCATCTTCTGAGAGAATAGTTCCCGCCAAGCCGGACGAGATACGGCAGGAGCCACAGAATGCCTTGTGCGCATTAGTAAGTGGGTTCGTTCCTTCGATTAACAACATCCCGTTTATCCGTTCTACTGCGCATTTAAGCTAGACAATTAGTGGCTTGCAACGAATTGCAATAAAGCTAGTCAACTTATGTTACGTTGCCCGTGCGTTACCGATTTTATAGGACAACTCCTGGTCCGTTTTGTCATAATCCTGGAGAGACGTAACTATAAATGCACTTGGTCGTAGTCCAGCATGGTCTCTGGGGTTTTCCGGGTAACACGGCCCATTTGTCGCTTTTGCTAAAAGAAAGGCTTGGTAACGATTACTTCGTCCTTAACAGCGATGTGAACAGCGGCAATCTGACTTATGACGGTATCGACGTCTGTGGCGATAGGCTTTATGCCCTCATCGAAAGAACGACAGAGTCCCTGGGCGCTGCTGGGAGCCCTGTCAGCGCGATTAGCATGATCGGCTACTCTATGGGTGGACTCATTATTCGTTACGTTGCGGGAAAGCTTTACGCTGAGGGAGTGTTTTCCCGTATCAGAGCGGTAAACTTCATTACCGTTGCCACGCCACATCTGGGAGCCTGGAGGATGCCTAGCAGCTGGTACAACAGGTGGGGTTGCCTACGTACTGCCTTTGCATCCATAAGCGTACATTGGTTAGAAGGGAAATGGGGAAACGACAGGCGAGTTTAGCATCGCCATGGGAGCGATGCCACGGAAAAGGGACATGACATGACAGGGTTTACAAACAGGGCAGCTTAGCAGCCGGCCACCACATTCCACGAACCGTCCTGAAGGGCTGGCAGATATACCCTTCAGCCAATGGAAAAACGATAACGGGAGTCATCCCCTAAGATTAGCTATACATCAAAATAGCTCGCTTGCCATCCACCTTGCCCCTCTGCGGGCCGCCGCCTCGCTATTCCCACATTACCGTTGCTGGACCCTCCTTGTCGCATTGGTACGGCATGATGCTGTGATACTCCGGAACCACGGCTCACCAGAGCATTCAATTACATGGTGCCTGTGGTGACAAGCCGATCCGGCTATCAGCTAGTGCTCCAGGTAGGAGCTGCAAGAAGGGGAGAGAAGGGGAGAGGGCCAAGGTGGGTCTCGGTCACAGCTTCTGCTTTTACCAGACGGGTCAAGCGGTTATCGTCGTCTCCATACGGCAATCGTACCTCGGAAATGTTGGTACACACGTTTTCTCTTTTATCCTCTGGCCGCTTTGTTTGCCACCAGCCCTTTCACGGACGAACTCCCCTAACTCACACTGGCTATCCCAGCGGCCAGCTGTGTGATTACACGGAGGTAATATTGGCCGTTAGTGACTGAAACAACGTCAGCTTATAAAGCTCAGGTTGTGTGTACCACGCCAAATTGATGTATCGTCTTGACAGGATAAGCACCTGTGGGGCAAGCCGCTGCTGTGCCTTATGAGCCACCCCGACCTTCTCTTCATGCAAGCGCTGCGGCAGTTCAAGAAATTAATGCTCTTGGCCAACGTGTTCCACGACCGGCCCGTGCCGTACTGTACGGCGGCAATACGACTGGAAAATCCGTATGAGAGGAATCTGCCAGTGGCCATTGACCCTAAGTACCCGAGTATTGTCACTACAACAGCGGCGGCGGCGGCGGCAGCGCGCGCCGCCGCATCTGTCGGCGTGAAGCCGGCCGATAATGTTGAGAATGTTACTTTGGTGACGGCAGTAGCGGCAGGATCGGCGGAGCCGCCGCTTCCCAGCGACCCGGGCGGCACCATTGTGGAGGTGGCCACAGCGGAACCGGCGGCGACGGCGCCACAACTGCCTCGTCGGCCTCTCCGCAGCACCTACCTGCCCTTTTTAATGGTCGTATTCCTGCCGCTGGCGCTTCCAGCACTGCTTCTCATGGTCATCGCGGGCCGTACACATCACAGCAAGATCATGCGTACGGCACTGGACTTCTCCTGGATCCAACGATACTACAACCCAAACCCGGACACAGCTGCTGTGGCGTCCCTGTCGGCGCCGTCGACGGAAACACCAGGGGGACTTACTGTCGCCGCCGCTGGCGAAGTTGAAAGGCCTGTCGCCTCAGCTGCCGCCGGTGGTGAAGGCGGCAAACAGGGCGGCTTGCCGTCTGGTATAGCGTGTCCATCTGCGCCGGACATGCCGGAGCGACGGTCCTTCAATAAGACTCGAATAACGATGCTGCCATTAGCAGCGGCATCAGCAGAAGTGTCCGGCGGTGATCGTGAAGGACCCGGGACGGGCGGCGTCATGACGGCGGCGCCAGCATCCTCCACGGCCTTGGGTGCACTGGACGACGGGGCGGACGGAGTGGTGGTTTCGGAGCAAAGCGTGCTGCTCCACGACGGCATCGTGGAACTTCCAGCGGAGATGCATCGCGTGCAAGAGTGGCTCGCGGATCAGGTGTGTGGGTGTGCTCGCTCCCCCGCCGGGGGGGAAGGGAGGGAAAGGGACGACGGAGCACGGCGGAGCATGCAGTAACCGCAATCCATGCCGACATTTCTCTTTCCCCGTTGCTGTTCCTTCGCCTCGTGTTCTTGTGTCTGGATTCCTTGCTTAACATGGGATTGTGCAGCCATTGTCTTTTGCTTCAGGACCTCAGGCCCACAGCGCTCCTTACATGGCACGTCTTATAGATCTAGTTCTTCCTCTCCCGCCGCTCCGGATTGGCAATGCTCTCTCCTGTGTCTTCAGAGGCTCTACCTTCCCTCGCAGTTGAACAAGTTGCCCTGGCATAAAGTGGATGTGGACTGCCGGGACCTGCACGCCCACGCAGCCATCATCATGCGCAACCCGGCGCGGTTCACCCACAACAAGGACGTTCTAGACTACCTCATAGACAATTTCCTGAGGACTTAAGAGGCTTGTGCGGAACTGGAGGACAAGGGTTGTGTTTCCAGCGCGGGGGGCCGCGGGATGAGATATACCCACGTAGGTCGTCAACAGCAGCAGTCCGCCCCGCCACAGGCACGAGGTGCGTGGTGTACGCCGCAACAGGTTTGGTCTTTAAGTGGGAAGGCCCATTTTCGCGCTGTATCGCGCAAGTTGTGATGGTCTAGGTGCTCCAAAGGGAGCGGCAGCTCAGTACGAGCGCCCTCGGACGCGGGCAGTGCAGGAGACGTCGTTGTGTAGGCCACAGTCGGCCAACCGAGGATTGGCGTCTACTGGATCTCATTTCGTATCCCAAGTGAGTACTGTACAGATTTGAAACTGATCAGGACGATTAATGTACGAATCACGTTTACAATGAGCCATGAAGGAACCCTTAATGCAGACCGACCTTTGTGGACACTGAAGAGGGATGTACGTGCTGAGCGCAGGGTGGAAAGGACGAAAGGTTATAGATGGGGGTGCTGCGACTCGTACGGCATGGCCCTGAAATGGCTGCCTGCCATCGCGCGAAATCTTAAGCGGGCCTTCGAAATGCCTGGCAGGCTCGCTGAGCGATGGGTCGGCAGAATGGCATACTAGTTAGGAATGGGCGTCGTTGTGGTCCTATCAACGACGATACGGATTTTTTGGGGGGCGCAGCGAGCTGAGGCCGCGTCCGTGAGTGGTGCGTGTGTGTGTGCATGCATGGTAGGCGGGCGGCGGCGCTGGGACAACGCGCCCTGCGCAGGCCCTGCCTGGTTAAGACCCGAGCTGCACCGGCCTGCTCCAGGGAGCGTTCGGCGTTAAAATTGTGGTGTGCTGGAATTGATACCATGTGTACATATGATGTGCTGGGAAGTGTTATCACTGGAAGCACAGACTGGAAGGACAGAACGTTTATCATTTGATGGCTGAAAGTGAGTGCATTTTGCAAGAGCGTATTTTGCGATAGGACACATACATGTCACATGTGGCGGTGCGCAGGTGGATAATTGCTTTGTGAACTGTTGTTCTAGTGATTGCCCAATGCCCAAGAGACCATCCGAACTTTGTGTGGGGCGGGGTTTGCAGCGAAGCCAGCGAGGTCTGAAGGCGTGTTCCTTGCTGGAGCTGTGCCGAACGCATGCATGCATGCTGCGGTAGAGTTCAAGCGCTTCGGCTTCATGGGGAATATTATGAAGAGTAGCGATGTGTACCGGACGGCATTGCATTTCCTGGGAGCTCCTCAGTTTCTTGTAAGTAGCAAATACTTAGCACTTGGCCTCGTCCGCACCCCGCACGTTCAGGCAAGATACGATGCTTGCACACGTTTGATTCATATGAACAGCAACCCAGATAGCACAGCAACCCACATCGCGGATAAAAACAAAAGCAGAGCTGTTGGCTCCTCGCTTAGGAAAAGCTCGAGTCCGCAATACAGTCCGGTTAACAACCTTGTTTAGGATACCGCCACACAGGCTATTACACATTGCTACTGCTCCGCACCGCTCGACTCGTCCTTGTCAGCGAGGTCCTAGGCACCCCTGCCAGTCGTCGTCGTCGTCGCCTTCTTTTAAGTCGCCTTCCCTCTCCTCCCGGACAGCAGCCGCAAAACCGACTCCCACAGCCCTCCAGCCGCATCCAGCACCAACGGAACCACGGATCGCCGGAACGTCACCGGCACGTAGCCCTCACCCTGCGGCAGGCGAGTCCGTGCGCATGTCCATAGCCCGGTGAAAACAACACCGGCGAAGCTCAACCATTTTCTCTTCCGCAATTTTTGCAGGCCTTATAAAAATAAACGGCATGCACCACCAATGATGGCAGGTAATATTTTTGCATTCGCTGCGTCATATACGCCCAAGGAAACCTAGAGATGGCGAGAGAGATGGCGGAGGCGGCGAACACGCAACATCGAAAAGCAATGACCCGGTGGAAAGCCTACCGAGACCTTAACGACAATGGACAGCCAAACGCGCTGGCGTACACCTTGCAACTCCTCCAGTGCTATAATTCATGCAAGCTGACTGGAAGAATCGAATGGGGCCATCCTCCCTTGCCTAGCCCTACCTGGAGTGACCAATCCTTGCTGAACACGTGGACTCGATCGGTGGGCTTGCCGTCCCGTGGGTCTGCAAGCGGGTACCCTGCCTGCGTCTGAGGGCCGGGTGCGCGTAGCGACGTGTCGGTACAATGCAGCCAGTCTTGTTTATATCCATTACCCCCATTACTCGACTCACCCACGCCAGGATACTGCCACGCAAGTTGTACGCCTCCAGCCCGTGCTTGCGCCTCAGCTTATCGGCGAAGAGGCCGCTGCGGTAACCAGCAGTACTGCAACCCACAACTCGGAAGCAGCGCCGCAGCGGCAGATCGGCGTGGGAAGGGGCTCTCTTCGAGCGCATCCTTTGCAACGTGACATTCAGCCCCATACCATACCGTGTCTCTGATGATAGACGCAAGTCTTAGGCCTCGGTCCGGTTTGGATGTTATTATCCCCTAGCCATGTTCATCCCCCCAACCGGCACTCCCAGCACGGAAGAAACAAATATAACCCCGCAAGAAGCGCAATCCGGTCAGCACGAAGGCCGCCGACATAAGGGCCCCCGGCATGAGCACCTCGCCTAGGTTCTGTTGGGCTTTTGTTCCGCTGCAAACGAATGGCACCTTCACCTACCAGTAACAGACTATCCTGCATTCATACCGGCAAAGAACAAAAGGAGAAAAAAAAGGAAGGATTGGATCAGGACCGCGTGATCGTAAGAAGGTGGCTTGAAAACCGGAGAGGCCACGATAGCCAGTGGATAAGCACCACACGTGTACACGCAAACGGGCGCTGCAGCAGGGAAAAGCCCAGTCAGCCTATCACATTGCCTCCTGGATTTCTCGTTCTTGGCCCAACTATTTTAAGAAGCCACAAATCCATAAACATCATCCCTTGGGTTTAGACCAGAAGAAAGTGTTCGGGACCTGCGTGCGTATGTGCATGGCTCACCCTCCCTCTCTCCAGGCAGCAGGCCGCGCCAACTGGAACTACTGCAAGGCCCTACGCTACGCGACCACCGTCACCGACCTGGACAGCCATGCGCCAAAGAAAAGCCTACACGCTGGCTACCTTGGCTGCCATGCAAATAGAGATTTGGGGTTTCAACGTGACCCCGCACTTTCCCCCCGAATGCTCACCTGCGTCCTCTGAAGTAATCCGGTCCCCGCTCCTCAAACTGGCGTTGAGTCATCGTATCGGGGCCAGGAAGCATGGACACCTGCATCACCCGACAGGCAGGCAGGCAGATAGGTACTAGGTAAGCAATCGCCAGACGGGTACGCGCCTTCAGCGGCGGGGTACCGCTGCGGGCTCGCCTCTGTTGTTTCCTTGAAACAAGAAGCACGTGCCAAGCTGTTGACACAGGCATCTTTCGCTTCGCCCGACCTGCTGCTCATCGCGCGTCCGGACGTCCACAACTACAGGCGGGGTTCCGTCCATGGCCTGCGTCGCAACGGTTGAGCAAACGAGGCGAGGGGGCAATATGGGGTTGGGATAAAGGAAGGTTAAGCTGATTTGTGGGACATGTCGGATTGACCTTGCTGACGGATGAAGAGGGCCTGTGGGCTGTGGCAGATGGCCCCGCTCTCTTAAGAGACGCGCCAGGTTGGCTTTAGACATGCCTCTGCCACCAAGGCTGCGGCGCTGCGGCTGACCTTCCTGGAGTGGGTGCAACGTGATAGAGTCTGTCTAGGGGCTTCACGTAAGCGCATTGAGTTGCCAAGTTGCTCACGATTGACGTGCATGACCCCTTCAGTTCGGAATGTGGTGTAACAGTCAAAATACGATACGTGTCGCCACGCATTGCAACCCCCTCAGTTCTCACCTTGGCAGCATTCATCCAGCCGTGCAGCTGCTGGACGGTTACCTCAGGCACCTACGCTAGGGACCGGTAAGGCGTGACACGGACGGGATCAGGCGGCTATCGCTGACGCGCTCCGCGGCGTTGCGTCAGCGGCCCAAATACTGCCCCGCCAGGAGGTGCTCCTGCGTCGGTGCCTTCCGTTGGCGGCATGCTTACATCTGGAAATTTGCTTCGGAAGCCCTCATACAGCTCATCTAACTTGTCAACGGAATCGCCGGGTGACGGCACGGTTGCCATGGCTAACTGTCGGGGATGTCGACGAGAGGCACATGAAAGACGACGGGACACGGAAAATGCATGTGGGCTTTAACTTGTTTGCAGTCTGCTAAGGTCTGGGTATCTGGCACGCGCACACACCAGAACGTCAGGGCGCTAGCAATGAAAGGGGACGGCTCATCCAGCACCATGCCTGGATGCTCTGGTACTATGAAATTGAGATTTTAAAATCCTGTATAATTACGCTGGACGGGGTCTCCAATAATTTATATGGCTGTTGGCATCTTATTTTGTCCGGCACCTCCTGCGATGAAGAAACGGCCCTCATGCATATAACCCTCTTGCTTTTATAATTTTATGTGTTCTGCTTCAATATCCTTTTGTTTTATTCACAGATTGGAAGTATTTTCCTGATTGGGCATACCCATCTCTACTTCCTGTGTCTTTTCAGACGACAGGCGTTTCGCTTCTTGTTATATCCTTGAAGTTGTCCTTGCTCCTTTCAAGTTCAATTGTCTTCTTTGCTCTGCAACGGGCCTGTTGAAGGCGGCGGCACCTCATAACAACATCAGAACGGCTTGACGACCCAGCCTGTAAGTGCATCCCACAACGATAATTTTCCATTGTCAGGGGTTCTTAAAGGAGCGGATAATAAAATTGAGGCTCTTTGCTAAAGTTCGGTCGTGTTTGCCGCCGCCCGAAGATGGAAACGTAGCCAACCTGGCAGCGTTGATGGATGTGTGCCGCGTTTCGCTTCTTATGTTATTTTTTATTTGCAAATGGCTCTCAGGAACACCGCTGCTCCTACTGCCCGACTGACCCTGTTCAGGATCCATACCCGTTAAGTCTTGACGGGGATGTTGCGTCCTGGCGCTGCCGCCTTTAACCCGGCGGCTCCGACCTTTGTATCGAATGGAGCCGCTGCCAGGCCACTGGGTGGCGGTGGTGGCTTTTGCAGCGCCGAAGTTGCCGCGATCGACGACATGCTTAGCCGCCTTTCACTGGCAGTAAAGGAGGAAAGCACTGCTGCGGCGGCGAAGCCAGCACCCAAGCCTGCCGTTTCGCCGAGTCCTGCCGCACCAAAGCCAGCGGCACCCGCTGCAGGCGGCATTAAGATTATCAAAGCAGGTGGCCCGGCAGTCGCAGGGGCGCCGGCGCCGTCGGGACCATGGGCTAGCGGCGCGGCTAGCTTCAGCGCATCAAAGTCTAATGCTGGTATTGGGCGTGATAAGGCCGCTGAGGAGATAGGCGATTACGTCAAGGCCCGCGGTGTTCCTGTGCTCAAGGTGCGTGTATTATGGCCATAGCTCTATGGCAGGGTTTTATGTCCAAAGCTTGGAGCTGATACACATGAATTTTATATGGCGATCCAACAGCGAGTCTTTGGTGAGCCATGGGTGCCGTATCAGAGGGGACCATGTATCAGCGGGCCTAGTTATGGATTGGGTCCCTATAGTGGTGCAGGTTTGCATCTGGCATGGTTTGCGACATGTGCTGGTAGTCGGCTCTTGCATCTTACTTTCACGCGCGCCAAGATGCACATCCAGCCGCATACACATTCTCGGTATGTTGATGACGCTGACTGTAATAGGCCAGCGTGCACCTGTCCCTCCGCCGCCGTATGCCACCGTACTATCCTTGGATTCCCCATTTGTTTCCTCTACAGTATGAAGCTATGTACACTGACCCGTTATTGGCAACCCACCTCTGCAGACGTCTGGCCTGCTGCGGAAGCTGGCCCTCATGGCGGATGACCAGAACAACGCCGTCGCTCGCGAGGTAGATCTGGGTGTATCCTCGTAGCTGCTGATGGTCGCTTGGGTGGAATGGATTATGCCAGCGTGGTGGCGGGTTGATATTTTTGTTGTCTGGTGGTATGCGTCAATGGTTCCTTTATGGTTCCCCCTGGGATACCGACTGCGGCCATACCGATTGCTGAGCCAGTTACGTCACTAATGAGCGCATGTGCATACTCATACACACACACCTTGTCCCCTCAGCTTTCGGTTTTGGCTCCCGATCCCTTTCCCAGATCGTTGCCTACAATGTGCCTGCTAGTCTGTTGCGGTAGTTGACACTGGGCATTCCAGCCTTGCCTATCTGGTATTAAAGCGTTTCCCGCACTGCTTCCTGCAGGCCGCCATGCTGGCATGTGCGGCACTGTGCGACAGCGCGGGGAGCGCGGTGGAGCCCTTCATGGCGCCAATGCTGCCCGTGTTCCTGGAGAGGCTGGCAGACAAGGTACAGGAAGTACATTGAGGAGCATTGCTGGAGCCTGGGTGTGGGACATGGAGTAGGGGGCTTGACAGAGGGTGGGCGCTCTTGAGCAGACGAGGTTGAAGCATCCATCCATCCACAGGCCTTCCGCATGTGTGTGCTGAGGTCCCACCGTCACTCTTATTTGGACTACCAAATGCCGCCTGCAGTGGGCTTGCGGAGACCGCAATATGTTGAGCCGTTCGCTGGCAGTTATCGTTTGGAAAGGCCTTGCATTACTTGCATGCTCTCAAAAGGAGCTTGTTGCTGTACATGCGGAACTCATGGCTTCTTTCTGTCCTGTGCAGACCTGTGACCATGTATGTGCTTTTACCCGTGTGACTGTGACCGTCTGTCTACCCCGGACTTCGTAGCCCAGTGCCTTCCTCGTGCATCAACCGTGCCCTGACTCCTCTGACACCGGCTGCTTTTCACCGGCTGTATTTGGCCCGCTTATCTTACTCCTGCTTTTGAGGCCACAGGCCACCAGCGTCCGCGGCGCAGCTGACTCCGCCTGCCAGGCGCTCGCCCGGCTCCTGCACCCTGAGGCGGTGCCACGTTCGCTGCCCGCCATCCTGGCTGGCACCTCACCCAGCCGCAAATGGCAGACCAAGGAGGGCGCTTTTAAAATCATCTCAACCCTCTGTGAGACAGCACCTGACGCAGTGCAGGCGGCGCTACCGGATATTGTGCCCGTGGTGGGTAGGGTTTGGAATGTCTGAATAGAAGTCTGGAGGGGGGGTGTTCGAATGGGGGGAACTATATGTAAAAGACAAAGCGCGAACTGCCGACCATCAAAGCGCTACCTGGCAGATGGAGCAGATTGTATTTTTTGAGTTAGCCGTTGAAGAAGCGGAGTAGCGAGGACTGGGTAGCATGAGCCGGGTGAAAAAGGATAGCAACGAGTGTGGGGATACTAGACCAAACATGTCTTGAAAGTACTAATAAATTCCACATGTTTGGTGTTTGTATGTGCGATCTGTGGATGGTAGTGTTGGTGTGGATTGGTGCAGCTGCATGGACCGTGTGAACACGGGCGCTAGGCGCCAGGCGCCGGTTACCCCCTGCGGATCAGGTCTCCGTAGGTCTCCAGCCTTGAGGGAGGTTCATGTGCCGTGTGGCCGCCTGCTTGCACATCATAGTTTACATTCCGCCGCCTACCGGCCTAGCTGCGTAGCCGTCCACCCATCTATACACCGACCTTCTTCTCTGACGACGTGTTTACTTGAGCTAACTTTTCGTACCATCCGTGTACCTTCTCACCCACCTACCGAACCCTCCCCGCTTTTGCCAGGTGTCCGATGGCATGGTGGACGCACGCGATGAGGTTAAGGCCGTGGCGGTGACGGCCGCGGAAGCCGCCTTTGCGCTGGCCGGCAACCGTGACATTGCGCCCTGCATCCCCTCCTTCCTGTCTTGCATCCGCAAGCCCAAGGAGACGGCCGAGGCCGTCATCAAGCTCAGCGGCACCACCTTTGTGCAGGCCGTAGAGGTGCGTCTGGCTGGCTGCGCTGCCGGTTGTTGATTTCGCCAGGTCTGCCTGCGCCTGTCTCCGCATGCCTGGTTGGATGGCTTTGGATGCCTGGGATACCTGGGGCTTATTAGCCTAGAAGCTGCTCAAGGCTCCGGTACATGCCGCTTGCCTGCAAGTACGACTCCCACAGGGCCATCCCGCCTAGGGCCGTCTGGCTCCTTTGTTCAGACCTCCTTTGTTCAGACCTTCCTATCCACTGCTGCCCCCAACAAGTCCGGATTCGGCAGCTCTGTTCCGCCTCGCTTCTCCCGCTCCTCGCCCGCTTCTCGCCTCCTCCTCACCCTCTATGTCCATATCTGGCCCTTTGGCCCGCTTGCGCAGGCTCCCGCCCTGGCGGTGATGTGTCCGCTGCTCATCAAGGGCTTGAAGGAGGAGACCGCCATCAAGCGCAAGGCCGCCAACATCATCTCCAACATGTCGAAGCTCGTCACGAGCGCAGCAGATGGAGACACCTTCCTGCCGAAGCTGCTGCCGCGTTTGGAGGTACGTTGGGCCGCGACGGGGATGGGCGAGCTGCGGCAGATTCGAGGCAGTGGGGACGTGGTGGCTGGGTGGGTAGGGTCCACGGCGTAAAGTGTGACATTACGTCCCCGCAAGAACCTGCGCTTTAGGGTAAGGTTGAGCGGCAGGCAATTGGGTACATCCAGTGCCCAGTGGTCTTATCGAGCCATCTTTTTTCTCCTGCCTAAGCTTTTTCACCACCACCCGTGTCTACATGATCTCTCTGAGCCGTGTTCATACTGCACTTCTGTGCGGCGCAGGCCGCCGCCAACGAGACTCCAGATCCAGAGTGCCGCTCCGTGTGCGCTGCCGCCGCCGCCACTGTACGGCGTGTGGCTGAGACGGCCGCCGCCACGCGCCAGGCGGAGGCGGATGAGCGCAAGGTGTTGGGCGAGGCGGAGGTGGAGGCCATGTTGAAGGAGGTCCTTCAGGTGTGTCGTAGTGGTGGTGGTCGCGGTGGTGGTTTTTCTGGGCTGCTGGTTCATTGGTCATTGGCAGCTGATTTGCGGATGCCTCAGCTCGAAACTTTACACATGTTGTGTTGATGCGGGCGCCGTCCTGGTTGTAATGGTAGCGAGGTACGAATGACGGGCAAGGTACCCGCTGAAGTGATATACGCACGGCTCTGGTTGTCCTGGTTGAGTTCCCGTGTCACACACGGCCCCGGTCAAGGGGTCTTCCCTTAACGAGGATGAGGAGATTGGCAATGCTGATCAAGGGCGAGACCTCGGCGTCGTAAGGGATTGGGGGAGTTGGCGGAACAGTGCGGCACGGAGTAGCTTGCAAGATGTACTAAGCACGAGAGTCTTCCTGTCGCTCTCACGCTGCTGCTGCTGCTGCTGTGATGGAAACTAGTTGGATGGTAGAAGTTCCCGACGAGTGACGTTTATGAACCTCTTCTTGGTCTAACCAAGTTTCGCCGCGAAATTATTTCCTTCAGGCCAACGGTGCCGACCCAGCGGACGACGACCTGCTGGCTACAGCCGTGTCGTACTGTGCCTCCATCGCCACGTGTCTGGTGAATAAGCGGGCAACGGAATCGTCGAAGTGGCTCGAGAAGGTGCGTGAGAGGGTGGTGCGAGAGGGTGCGAGAGGGGTAAGGATGTTGGGGGGGGGGTGTAGATGCGCGTCACCCAGCCCTCCTTGACAGGATCCCTGCCTCGCCTCTCCAATGCGGATGTGGTTAGAAGTCGCTTGATGAATTTGTGGCTTCTCCCATTCGGCCCTGCCGGTACGACTCTCCAACTCAATTGTGCTCTGCACCTGGTAACTCCCCGGCCATCTGGTCCCATCCGCGGTATCGTCCCTGTCCCGGGCACTGCTTTCTTTCCTCCCCACCCTGTCCTCCTTCCGGGCGCGATCCAGGCGCGACGTGCGATTTGGTGGCTTCGCGGTCCTGTTTGCAGCTGATCCTTATTCCACATTCCTTTCATTCCATTCTTCTCTCTCCCTTTTCGCTCTCACCGCCGTCACCCCGTTATCCAGATTGTGGAGCCGTTCCTGCTGCCCTTCTTGCCCGGCGGCGACGCGGCTGCTGCCGCCGTGGCTGAGTCCTGGTCCTCCCGCTGCGAGGCGGCCTCCCACGTGGTGTTGGACCTGGGGCTCAGTGACGATGAGGCGGGGGAGGTGCTGTGCAACTGCGAGTTCTCGCTGGCTTATGGTGGGGGTGAGGGGGGCGGACCGGGCCGCCGGGAAAGGGGGAGGCGGGAAGGGGCGAGGAGACGGGAGCTAGGAGGAAGGGTAGGGAAACACGTTGACGAGGACCGGAGGGGTTAGGGCCCCTTGAGGTATAAAAGAAGTTACCGGGGGAAAGAACGGCCGGGGAAAAGAAGGGAAAAGAATGGTGATTATATTTTTTGGGAGTTTATATAACTTAAGTGAATAGATATCGGGGTTTCTTACAAGGTAGCCCTCAACAAGGAAAGGGCATTGAAAGCGAAGGTGCCCTGTTTCGAGTATCGCTTTGAGTCTGGCAAATCCTATCCCGCCTCGCTGCCTCGGCAGTCTTCTTTCCACAACCTTGCCGCCCCCGTCGCCGCCGCCGCCGCCTCTGACACCCGCACCTTGCACCTGCTCGCTGTCGTCAGGTGGCAAGATCTTGCTGAACAACGCACGTTTGCGGCTGAAGCGCGGCCGCCGCTATGGTCTGTGCGGCCATAACGGCGTGGGCAAGACCACCCTCATGCGCGCCATCAACAATGAGAAAGTGGAGGGCTTTCCACCCAAGGAAGATGTGAGTTGTAGGATAAACATGGTGACTCTCAGTCTTAGTGCCGCTTGGAGGGTTTGTAATTAACTACACACACACACACTCTAGACCCTAAGACACCGCCACTTCATTGCTCTTGGAACAGAATCCCCACATCCGATCCTTTACACAGCTGTTATTTGTACCGCATTCCATTCCACTCTCCGGTGCTTCGCGCGCGGTATACACACGACTTTTATTACTACTACTCGCTCCTCCCGCGTTGGCCTGTTACGTGGTTACGTGGATAGGTGCCATGCCTTTCTTTACACGTGCGCAATACCCTCTGCTGGCCTTGTCTCCCACCCACCCACCCACCCACCCACATGCCTCCAGGTCTGCTCCGTGTACTTGGAGTCGGATATCGACCCAGCCTTGGCAGAGGTACCCATTGTGGATTTCGTGTTTAAGGACCCCACTCTGCAAGGTGAGTACACCGCGTCGCGTTATGCCTTGCGTACTACTGCTGCGTGCCAGCTTCGCGGCTCGCTTCATCCTATAATGCTTTCATGTGCTATGTTTAGTGCGAGCTTCCACGAATTGATGATACGGATGATGGTCTTGATTGCGTGACGGCATCTGCAAGTACTGTTAACTTCAATCCAATGTTATAAGTGGGTTTCTGCTCGCGTCTCCTGTACTCTCTGCAGTCAAGGCGCAGCCCCCCAGCATGGAGGAGGTTGTGGAGATGCTCAGCAACGTGGGCTTTGATGAGGCCAAGCAGAAGCACCAAGTGGGCTCGCTTTCAGGCGGATGGAAGATGAAGCTGGCGCTGGGTGAGCAGAGGGAGTGGGTAAACAGGCTGTGTGATCACGACCACGATTGTTGCCGTAGTTGCAATTGGGGCTGGGGAGCGTAGGGGGCGGCTTAACGCGTTTTTTTCTCGGAGGACGCGGTGCTCGAGTGTGGGCTTCCAATCTTCGTGTGATGATAAACCACACGATCGAAGGTGTGGAAGTTAAGAAGACAAAGGAGGCGAGGGGGAGACAGGGTCTTTGGACTTGGACCAGCACCATCCGCCCAATACTCTTTCTTGTCGTGCCCTGGTTATATTTGGCTTCCCGCCCCTTGGGGCTCGGCTTTCCTTTCCTAACTCAGCACAAGACTTCGACAAACCCCCTGCCTGCAGCCCGCGCCATGTTGATGAAGCCCGACATCCTGCTGCTGGACGAGCCCACCAACCACCTCGACGTGGTCAACGTGGCCTGGCTGGAACAATATATCACCAAGGTACGACAAGTACGGCGGCCGCACTGCAGGTTATCCTACGACCTTTCATTGGTTTTTTAATAATGAACGTGAACATACTGCTCGATGGTCCTTGCTGGCCAGTGAGTGTTGGCTACCGGTAAAACAACCTGTGTTGACGTGTGTGAATGCAGGTGGTTCCCCACGTCACCTGCCTAATCGTATCCCACGACTCGTCCTTCCTGGATAATGTTTGCACCGATATCATACACTACGAGAGCCGGAAGCTCAAGTACTACCACGGGAATCTGTCCGAGTTTGTCAAGGTGCGTGTGTGTATATGCGTGTGTAGCCGTGGTAGGATCCCCGTATGATATTATCTTCATATCTTCAAATTAACCAATTGGTTACTTGACCGATTGATCAGTGTCAACTCGCATTACGTTCGCGACTGAAGTTCCATTGTTTTCCAACGCGCGGTCGCCGCAAGCTGGCATTTCGCTGGGAAGTAGCTCCCCCCTCTCTCCCTCCTCCTCACTCACGCACACCCGGAACCGTGGTTCCGTTGGGCGGGACATTTGCCATACAGGTCAAGCCAGAGGCCAAGTCGTACTACACGCTTGCCGCTGCCACGCTGCGCTTCAACTTCCCTAAGCCCTCCTTCTTGGACGGCGTCACCAGCGGCGAGAAGCCCATTCTGTCCATGAAAAAGGTGTGGCGGGATGGGTTGGTTGGTTGCTTGGGGGATTGTTGCAGCGTGGACCGAGCAGGAGCGTTGGGGCCTTGCACTACTTCGGGGACTTGGGAACCCTAACCCCAATCGCAGTGGTGCTGAGTCCAATGTCTGGGGCTTCTGCTGGCGCAAGCTTGTGCCTCATTTTCTGAGCCTTGCTCTTTCTGTGCTCTCCTGCTCGCTTCCCTTTTTGCGTGTGCAGGTGACGTTCACCTACCCAGGCGCCCCCAAGCCTCAGCTGGAGAGCATCACCTGCGCATGCCGCATGTCCTCACGCGTCGCCATCCTGGGTACGCAGGGGACATTTCTCTCACAAGCCACTTGTTGGGGGCGGATCGTAGGGGGGTTAACGCTTGCAGGGAGGTCGGGTCTGTTGTTTACGGGGCCTCGGCTGCAATTGTGGAACCATGTTCGACTTGGGGAGAGAATGGAGGAGAAAAGCATACGTGGGGCAGCAACACGCGTACCCATCTACGTCGATTCAGTGTTGCTGTTAAGAATATGAACCGTTCCTTCAACAGTTGCTACGCTTGGAGGGGATTTGAAGCAGGCGGAATGATTTGCGGAGCCAGTCGGACCATTGCTCTTCTTGGACTTGCTTGATTTTGAAGGAAAAAAACGTCTGGCCGAAGCGTCTCATGTTTCCTCATTTGCCGCGGGACCTTCCATGCAGGCCCCAACGGCGCGGGCAAGTCCACGCTCATTAAGCTGATGACGGGCGAGCTCAAGCCAGACGTAAGATGGGGGGGGAGAAAGTGGGAAACGGGTGGGCCTGTGGACAAGTACTGCAAAAAACACACGAGAGACACAGATTGCCATCTCATCCTTTCCTATCCCATTGCCTTTCGTTGTATTGTTATTAAAGCCTCCACCCTAGTCTTGCAGCTTGTCTTTCCTTGACCGTACCCTGCTAATCCCCCTGTTTACGTGATTGCAGACCGGCACCGTGTCCAAACACGTCAACGTGCGTGTGGCCTATGTGAGCCAGCACGCGCTGCACCACCTGGAGGACCACCTGGACATGACCCCTAACCAGTACATCCGGAAGCGCTACTCCAAGGGAGAGGACAAGGAGGAGGAGCAAAAGGTGAGCTGCCGGGCAGCCAAGTTGGGGCCGCGACGCTGTCTTATGTTATCTCGTCTGACCTTACCTTACTTGGTGCGGCGAAGGCGGCCGCCCCCGACCGCCATTCCGTACTTAGCACCGAACGGGCCTAAGTACTAATCAAGCTGTGGTGGAATGCCTTGTCATCGTGCCTAATAGGTTACCCGCATACTGACTCCGGAGGAGGAAGAGGCCATCAAGAAGCAGATCTGGGTCATTGACGGGCAAAATCGCGTGCTTGAGAAGCTGCTGGGGCGGCGCAAGAAGAAAAAGAGCTTCGAGTACGAGGTCAAGTGAGTTGTCTTGATAAAAGAAGCTTTTTTGTTGGCACGGAGCTGGCTGGAGTACGGAGTTGCGGACGTGGGGGATAGTGGGATGAGAGGACGCACAGAAGCGGGAACAGTTTGGAGAGCAGGGTCCGGTGGATTTTCTAAGGGGAATCGGTGGGCTTGAGGACGCAGGTTCTTCGCCCAGCAAGTCGTGGCGTATTCCGTTGTGCCACGCCACGGGTGCGGGGTCCTCGAGGGCCGTGGCGCAGCGCTTGCCGGAGCGCATTGTTTTGCTTGCTCTACTGACCTTGAGCTTCCTTGAGCTCGCCTCGGCATCTTATTAACGCTACAGTTACTGCATTGTTTTGCTGTTGACCTTGTCGCGCTTAGGACCACCAGCACCAAAGTCCCCAGAGCTACCGCCCCAACCTCGCTTGGGTTCGGCCTAGCCGTTTACACCCATTGTAAACCGTACGTCGCCTGCAACTAACTGCAGCAACCGCTAACCGCTGACCACCAGGTGGGTTGGTCTGAGCTCCATCGAGTTCAACCGCTGGATCATGCGCGAGGTGCTTGTGGAACGCGGCTTTGAGAAGCTGTGTCGCGAGATGGACGATAAGATCAATGCGGAGAAGGGGGAGGCGGCAGCACGCCCGCTCACGCTGGCGTCTGTGGAGCAATACCTCCAGGTGGGCCGCAATGCACATGCACATATGTGTGTGTTGGCATGTGTTAATATAGGCCAGGCAGGATCGATCCATGAGGACGGAACCGAACCATGACGCAGACAGGGCAAGCAAAGTGCGAGTCTCAGGGATTGGGTGCGCGCAAGGGTGCGTGTGGTCCTGACCTAATCTCCTCACTGCATGAAAACAAATTCCATCGGTGCGTGTTAACCACCGCCGCCAAAAAAACAACACCAAACAGGACTTTGGTCTGGAGCCCGAGTTCGGTACCCACAGCGCCATCCGTGGCCTGTCGGGCGGTCAGAAGGTCAAGCTGGTGTTGGCGGCTGCGCTGTGGCACTGCCCTCACCTGTTGGTGCTGGACGAGCCCACCAACTACTTGGACCGTGACTCGCTGGGCGCGCTGGCGCAGGCCATTAAGGAGTTTGGTGGCGGCGTGGTGATGATCAGCCACCACAGCGAGTTTGTGGGGGCGCTTTCCAACGAAATCTGGGACCTCAAGGTAACATTAGGGTTTAGGTGTTCAGGGAGGAGGCAAAGTGAATTGGGGAGGTTGAGAGTGGCGGGAGTCGGCTGTGCTGGATAGGGATTCGGCTGGGGGCAGCGTTGGCCGGATAGCTTTACGTCTTTAGGAGCTTGATTAGGGGAAGCTTGAAGGAAAGGGGAGGTAGGTAGGTCTGGCAAAGCGGAGAAGGGTTGGGTCACGTTACCACCACCACCACCACTTGTCTCGTTGCCGTGATTCACGCAGGATGGCAAGCTGTCATGTCACGCCAAGACTGCAAAGGACGAGGAGGGGGGCGACCAGCAGTAGAGAACCAGCTGGCCAACTCCGCCAGATTCCGTTTATTGTTGGCCCGTTGTGTGGCACAACACGCGAGCTTATGCGCGTTAGCTACACTGCGCTGCCAGTATAGCGTCTACACGTCTTTAGTTAGGCTCTGCGCGGCTGGTCCAGTTCTTCAGGCAGAGGCTTGTGTGTCGGGGTCGTAACTCTTGGCGACGTCAGTGAGCACAGCGCGTGGTATGCAGCTTGCAGTTTGGAGAGCGGCAGCCGTGGCCGCGGATTACAGGAATGCTGCAGTGGCACGGAAATTTGCTGTAAGATGGAGCTGTTATATCGGCGGACGAGGAGTCCTAGAGGTTCTTCAACATGCGGCCGTAACGGCGTCCACAGCGGATTTGGTTGTAAGACAGATGGCTGGGAGACAGAACAGCACGGAAGCGGCCGCTGCGGGGCGCAGGTTGAGCAACCAGGCACGAAGCCGTTGCGTCGAACGCAGCGATCTGTCCCGCACGATGGGCAGGGCTTTTGACCAGGTAACGGCGACAAACGGGATGACATTGCCCAAGGGAGAGAGAGAAAGAGACAGAGAAAGGGGAGAGAGAGGGAGGGATGACAGGCGTGAACAGATGGATACAGGCGTGGGCTTTGAGGAGAGCGATTAGGGAGTGTGTGTGGCAGCAAGGCAGCATGTCTGCTTGTGGTTTTTTATGTGTGTGGCTGGCGTGTGGGCATTGTCTTGTCGTTGTCCTTTCCTTCTTTTTCCTGAGTGGAGCTGAGATAAGAGTGCGCGGAGAGGGGTGAAGAGCGGAGAGGCAGCGGCCGGTGGCGGGGTGCACCCGCCATAAAATTGACTTTTTTCACATGTGAAGTCAGTGCTCGTGTTTACGCTGGGTGGAAAACCCTTCCCTCCGAAAAGCATACGCCGGGGAAACGTAGCGCTTAGTAGGGGCGGGCTGCGTAGGCAATCGTTCAGTTGCTTGTCATTGGCGGGCATTTCAGCCGTGGACATGGCATGGCTGCGGTTGCATAGTTGCAATGGGTGGGGCACAGGCTGCTTCGGGGCCAGTATTAATCTCTGTTTGGAACCGACTTGCGTGTGGTGGGATATAGGATCCATAACGGTTGCGGTCGGGGGCCTGTGCACGCCACGTAACATGCAAGAGAACTGTGCGGGAGGAGGAGGGTAAGGGTGTCAATGGCAGTCCGCGCGTAGGTAGAAGCATCCAACCGTATTCAGGTATTTTGAGGGCTGATTAAGGGGGAAAGCAAACCTGAGAGGAGAGTGACAATTTCCTATGGTTGAGCTTGCCCGCAATGCTATTCAATACGCATTTGGACGATTAGCAATGGAGATCCTTACCGTACGATATAGGCGGGCGCGCCGTACGGGGCGTTTGTTGCGCGCGGTCCACAGGCGCGCCCGTGCATTGTGTACGGATTTATTGGTGGCAGGTGTAAGAACGACCGTGTTAACAATGGGGCATGCTCGGGACGAACTCTGGTAGTGAGGACACCTCTGCTTTAGTGTTGGCACTGTGGCAACCGAGTGCTCTTCGCTGGCCCACCTCAAGACGCCATCCAACCAATCTCCTCGATAGATATTCCCCTCGTCGATATCGGCTTTAGGACATGGCGGAAGGAAAATGGAAGTCGCTGTTGCTTGGATGGTAAATACTTCTCTCGAAACAGGGACGCGCGGGTTGTCGAAGCCAAGCTTCTGAATGTACTAAGGAGCACAATGCAGAGGTAATTAAGCTGCCAGGGCAAAATATAAATATGCAACCTTTAGCTGATAGCAGCAAGTACCCTTTTTAGACAAAAGCTTTTCCTGGGCAAAAATGTCACTTTCCGGCTTCTTTACCGTGTCAAAACCGTACAACCCCATGTACTGTGGGCGACGTCCAAGAAATATGTGCACGACAAGTGACTTACAACACATATGTACGGTAGCTCAGGGTAGATCCGTAGACTCGTATTGTGGAAATACATCATCAATATTAAATCGTTTCGGCAATGTAACGGAAAATTATCATAGGACCCCATAGCTCGATAAGGAGAGGAGAACACCTTACGCACACACACACACACACACACACACATCCCTACACGTATCGAAACGCCACGCAAACCGGGCCTCCGGCAGCACCTGCACTAGTGACACCACATAGCCATCACGGGCGCGCACCACCCGTGGCAGTGGCTTCATCTCTCGCCCCTCAGCGTGTTTAAGTAACACCTGGCCGAGGCCTAGGATTTGCAGCACCGCACGTTTGACGGATGTGGGAAGAGCGGCTCAATTCATGCAGCTTGTGCCGTCTTTCAGCTCCTAAATCTTTAACACTCTGCTGTGTTGGCGGCTTTAACTGACGAACATATGCGACACATTCCAGAACGTAGGGACGGAGAGAAATCTTCGGGACTGAGTTCAAGAATTGGGTTCATTCTGAAGGGGGAAACGCAACATCTACGAACGGCAACCAACTTTTAGCACATTTCTTCGTACCTGTACTACATCTCAAACAAATGTACGGCAATGGCTTATCTCAACAGGAGAAAACTGTAAGAAAAACATGAGATGGGCATCATCATCAGAGATTACGAGAGTACTTCAAACCATTGTGAACTAATTTTCACACGTTTTTTCGCACACACTCTCAAAACAGGAAATGTTGTTTCTCTGCTCGTATGTTTACCTTATCCTTCTCAAATGATACACACAAAGAAACCACCCTAGGAACTATGCTTTGGCCCCCTCTCATATTCAGTACTTCTCAGGACTTAGCAGCCCCGGGGCCAGTCGCTCCAGAGCCGGATCCGCCCAGACTACTTCAAGTAGGGCCACCAGAAAGGTTTCCCGAACGGGCACCACCGCCACCAGCGCAGTCTGTTTTGCTTTGTCCTCGGTGCTGCGGCTCGGGTGTACTGCAGTCCGACGGCCCCGCCGCCACTGCGCCTGGCGACGGCGGCGTCAGCCCTGCCGGCCGCGGAGGGACCACCGCTGCGACTGCTACAGCCGTCGCTGCTACAGCCGCCTGCGCCGCCATGGCCTTCACCCCCGCGAGTTCCACGCCGTTCTCGTCAGCATCCGCTGGCGGTCCGCTGGCGGGAGCCCCAGCCGGGTCGTCGCCGTTGCCAGCAGTGCCGCCTCCGCCTCCGCCGCTCCCCGCCACCGCTGTAAACAGCGACAAGAGGTCAGCTATTCGAATGTGGCGATTGCCGCGCCCAACTCGCCGCTCGCTGCCTCCGCCACCGCCGTGCAAGCTGCCATGCGCAGACCGAGCCCCCAGGGATGTCGAGCGGCGCGTTGAGAGCGGGAACGCCGACAGCACCGGCTCGCTGAGGTGCTCCGGAGTGGCACCCTCGGCGCCGTCGCCCGCCTGGCTGATTCGGATGCGTACGACAGGTGACCATGCACGCGTGAGGATTCCGGCGCTGGCGTCAGCATGGCAGGCGCCTGCAGCCACCGCCGCAGCGGCGGCTGTGCCGCCGCCGCCACTGCCAGCGGACTGCGCCTCCTGCTTACCAAACGTGAAATGTGGCTGTACGACAAGAGCCATTGCCGTCCAGTCCAAATATTCACTGTTGTTGACGTTATCTGGCTTCAGCGGCACTGCCAGCACGCACCAGTACTCACTGTCGTACCGTTGGTCGCCGCCGGTGTCGTCCTGAGAATATCCATGTGCTGTACGATTGCCGCTGTGTCGTACAACTGAGTGAGCCGGCGCTTCAAGGCAGTACATGGGGACGTCGAAGAGAGGGTAGACGGCACCATCCCCTCCCGACCTCCGAGCTTCGCCCGGCTTCAATACGACATGGCCACAAAGGTACGACATACGGGAGGGCAATGGAACTATGCCAAAATGCCAAGGAAGGTAAAGCCGCCCTGTTATGCCATCTCCTATATAACAGGAAACCCAGGTACTGCATTTCTACATATATTTACATTTTTTTCTGTAAACGTTTCTTTCCTGTCTTACTGTCGACCGTACCTGCGGCCAGAGTGGTCTCCACATTGCTCGCTGCCGCTCCTGCTCCTGTTCCCTCCATTGCTGTCCGACACGAAGTACGACAGAGAGGGAGGTCAATCACAGTGAGGCGAAACTAGCAATCCACCCTAGGATTACAGGAACGTGCGTTCGAGGTGTGAGCAGCTGGTGCTGTTTTGTGACGAGAGAGGGCTCCAAGATATGTTTGATATAATTCGTGTTGCAGGGGTGGTCGACATGTGCACTTGTATCATCCTTCCCCATAACACCTTAACCAGCTCTCTGCCATATTGCAACTGCCGTTCCCATATGGCATATGTGCAATCGGCCGGTCTGTCACCGATCGGTAACCCTCCAGCCCAACGGGTCAGTAAGTTGGGGCAAATTCGGAGGGTTACCGAGGCCTTTACCCAATCGAAGAGTTGCCCTACCGATTGGCTATCCTACCAATCGGTTACCGGCCGGGACAAAACTCGGTTGGTTGTAATGAAATGGAAGGTGCCTAACCATGCATTAGAAGTGCCCTGTCTTGCCTACACCTGGTTCGGTGAGGCGAACGACCAGACCTGCCTGCTGAGCTGCTGCGTGCTACTGTGCTGGCTCACGAGTGCACGCTGACAGCAGGTGGGAACTTTCCTCAGAAGGCCCCCCCCATGTTTACGTCTTTTAGGTTTGATTTACCGCTGCACAGAGGTAAATTTCAAAACTTGGACCAAGCTCTCAAACCGTTTTAGGATCCAAAGCTCGTCACTTCACCTTGGGGTGTAATAACGAGCATCCCTAACTAAGCCATCATACGCAATTACTCGGCCCGGAAGTAAAATATTTAACTATAAAATTTGGTGGTTGCAACGTGCTGTATATGGAAAATTACGCTAGAGGACCTTGTTCACCATGTTCACGCAGAATTCACACCCTGGAAGAAACAACTAGAAATATAAATGTTTGTAGAAACAGCGGCACACGCGGGTCCTGCTGGGTGGTGCGAAGTGAAGCCCTACCTTGACGTGTCTACGAGCAAGGAGGACGCCAATGACGCTGAGAACAGCTCCCTGCAGGGTGGTGGGGTCGAGGACCGGGCGCAATGAGACCACAAACACCACTCGGGGCACACACTGGGGGCATCAGGCTGCGTATTTCCCAGTCCTGGCCTGTAGACGTGACCCCCTATGTAGGCTGAACCTGTCTCACATGTGGGACTTATGAAACATGTTTGGCAACTCCTAGTCCTAGGTTCGACGTCCACACCGCCATACGTGTGTGTATGTGCGTAATTGTTTACACCTTGAGCTGCGTTATCGGTGTTGAGGTGTGACGGGCCCTGAAGGGCCCCCAACTGCGGACCGAAGGAGCAGGCATACAATCAAACTCCTTGGACAGAAAAATGTTACTAGTTATAAATGCAAATTGTATCAAAAGACGAGTTATCGTTATGCCTGGTCGTTTCATGTGGCGCCCCTTGATATGTTAACCCTTGTGTTCGACTGCCGCATGCATGTCTCGTGAGTACGTGGCAGGATGCTGGCGGAATCCTATGTTGGCAGGATCAACAGCCTGGGTCATACATGGTCAAGGATGGATGTTCATAAAATTTTGCCTGAAACTGCGGTGGGTGCATGCGGGGTCGGAACCCCAGCATCGTCCCGTAACTACCTCTACCATTCGCTATGACCAGGAGGCTCTAGGAGCCAGAAAACGTGATCTTAGGTTGGAACGAAGCCCTACTAGCACCTTAAGTACTTTCACGCGTATCAGACAGCGGCCGCACGTACAAGACTGATGATTGGCCACATAATCATGGGTCTCCTCTCAAAGAAGCCGACCATCAAGGCTCCAGTTCCCCCGAGAAATATAAGCGCTGGACCACAGATGGAACCGGTTGTCAAGGATGGGCTGCATAGCGATGGACGCTCTGGCGAGGGCGCCAGCTGCGCTGGTGGAATGTAGAAGACGTAAGCCATCGTCCTGTCCTACTTCATACTGAAATGGCAGAATGCAAAAAGTAGATGTTACAAATCACGTCGAAAGGGTTTCTATTAGGATAAGCGCTAAAGCGTGTGCCATCGGTTTGGTTTTCGCGCGACAGGACAGCGAGCAACTCCGCTACATTTTCAAAAAGATGCTGAAGTGGTCAAAATGAAATTTGAATACCTAAAATTCCGTATGTCACTGAGCGTTTCGCGTCAAAGTCTACCACACGGAAGCCGTCAGTATCCTCGAACCACCGACAAGTTACACAACATATTCAGTGCATGAATCCATGCGCCTTTTTAAATAGCTAGGATCATGAAATAATTTGCTTTCACAATGAACTCTGCAAAAGGGCTGCGATTGCCGTTCATGTGAGAATGCAGTCGTTTCCCAACATGCACCCGTTGATCGTTGCAATTTATGGTTATCCTCTTTTACAACCTACATTCGCCTTGCAAGCAGCCTAATGCACATGTATGGGAATTCACCTGCTGACACAATGTAATGCAGTGCATGCGTTTCCCTGTAAGTTTTGTTAGTTGTGTCGTGGGCTATCGCAAAATATCTGCAAACCGGCGTTCTTGTCATTGCCGCTCACTCTTTTCGTCGGCTTCGACACGAAGGCGTGCAACGACCTGGGTTTCTAATGGGTAGTTCTGTGCAAGGGCAGTACGGCGTTTTCAAATAGCCTTTGTTCCGTACGCACGAAGTACCGCATTAAAGTGTTCCGTAGCACTTCTAGAGAGATCTCCTAAACTCCTAAGACAAAAATTAGCGCCGATCGTGTCACACCTCTAATACCGCACTGAACAGCAAATCAACAGCTCGGGAAGGGTAGATACAGCTCCCATCCCTTCACGCGCTCGCGAACTTCGTCAGGCGGTAACGAGAACTCCTCAAGCCTTAGACGCCTTTTCATACCACAGAACCACACACCACTGCGGCGCCTTTGCACGCGCGCGCTTCTCCTCTAGCAGGTGCCATCCACATGGCAATCCTTCTTCTTCACCGCACAACCGCCCTCGCAACATGCGATTACGATGCAGGTTGGTGACCTAAGGACTAGGGTAGCAACAGAATCTAGTAGGGCCTTTGGCCTGCCAATACAGCCATAGGCCTTCCCTTGCCGCCGCGTTGTTATCCCGCAAGGTAAGAGGCACAAAAACGCCTCGTGTGTACATCACGACATGTCTGTACGACACGTACACAGTTCGTACTAGACAAATACGGCATCGTCCACAATTACGTAATCGCAACAACAATCCAACAAAGTGCACCTCCTGCATATGTCACGTTTTGCTTCACGTGACAAATGTCTTTTGCTTGGTGCTGTGAGCAGAGCGAAAGCCGCACCACATATTGCGCCTTTCTTCGCGCGCCTATGTTGTTGGCAGCGCTTTCAGATGCCACACAGGACAACCAATAGCCAAAAAGCGCCAAAGATGCGCTTAAAAGTTGCCGCACAACAGGGAAAAATAATAATACCATACAGGACAAAGGTCGCATCCGCACAGGCTCCGCCGCTAAGTTGTCAAGCCGTACATACCGTACCATTCGTATAGTTATCTATCGCTGCCAACAACATCCGAATCATGTCTCGCCTAATCCGCTTTACCCAACGTGCGCAGGGCTGCTGTGAAACGCTGTACGGGTACATCAACTAAGGAACGGGAAGGCGGCAGACGGTCATCCGGGCCGAGCCCCCCTAAGTTTCACCTCAGCTCAGCTCAGCTCGGAACCAGAGCCGCCGAACCTGCTCCTAACAACATTTCTCACCTCCGGTCCTTCAACTCCGGTTGGTAATGTGGGTCGTACCAACAGCACGAAATCGTATCGCGCTCAACGCGCCTCGGCACCGGCAACAGACTAGAAGTACGGACTGTATGCCGTAAACTCTAAAAACGTTGAACCCTATACCAACTGCCTGCTTGCCTTTCTATCTGTATGCCCTTCCAACGCACGTGCGAAGAAACCCCGACGCTCACCTCCGCGCAAAGAGATGTGCGCGAGCGGCGCGGTTTACTTTAAACAAAGAAAAGCGTTACTGGCTTCACTGTCTGAGCAGTCAGGCGTGTCACAGGCCTGAGCCCTCGGGAGCTCGCCCCGCTGGCTGCGGAGCAGCTCATTCCTAAATGCCAGACACACGAAAATAAAGAGAACTGTGTCCTGCCAGGCCGCCGTTTCATACGGCCCTAGGAAAGCACTAAAAAAGACGAAAGTATTATAAATTATATCTTCACGACGCGGATCGAGCTGGTGGAAAGTTTTGCAAAAGGTCAACCTTCTAGTCCCCCATAAAAACTTGAGTAAGCTGCAGTGCGAAGGCCTGCGGCATTTGGAAAGTCTTTGCCGCCGCCAGATGCCCCTTTTCGCGGTACTGTACACCATCTTTTTCGCGGCGCGTTTGTTGGCCTGTGCAACGTTCTTGCGCTGCTGCTAAAAGTCCTCAAAGCTCAACATCAACTGTCGCCGAGTTGTTCGCGGCTTCCGTCGTCTTGCACTTCTTCGATGCCGGAGTAACAGGCTGTGGGGACAGCGGCGAGGCAGCGGCAGCAGCTTCCCATCTCCGTGGATCTGCTGCCTGGGGTAAAAAAAGAACAAGAGCAGCCCGTCAGCGGAACACAGCTTCGAAAGCAAAGAAGTCAGTAAGAACGAGTGCAATACGGCGGTAGAAAACGAGTGCAGAAATTCGTAAGGGAAGCCGTACAGGAAGCAGTACACAAAAGCAAAGTGATGGGAGCGAGACGAAATAAGGCATATGCATGAAAAAGAAGTAGGCCAAACTCAGGCAGAAAGCACACACAATAATTGCCGATAGTGTTGGTGGCCAGAATAGAATCCGACAGCCTGCTACGAAAGCCCCCAGGCCGGCTAGGCTGCACTCAGCTTTATGCATGCGAGGGAAAGTGCAGGCGAAGTGGCTTATGTCAAGGTCTCGGCTTGCAGACATTGCCGTACGCACCGAGCGCTGCGCGATCCGCTTGCCGAGACAGCCTGTCGCCGCTGCTGAAGCGACACCGTAGCTCCGGCGGGGGTCCTCTCGCTCGTCCAACATTTCCGTATCCACGCGTACGTCAGATCCCAGCCGGCGTCGGCACCACTCCTGAAACGCGGCCGACGCGGCTCGCCGCTGTCCGGGCTGGCGAACGAACACACGCAGCGTGCGAGTCTGCAAAGCATGGCGGTTTCCTTGTTAGGCAATAACCGAAATAAACAACTTTCTTCTCCTTGAAAGGCGCACTTCCGTACTTCAGTTTATTAAAAAGCCCAGCTCAAAGATAGTCGTAAACCACGCAACGGAAACATACAGACAGGCGCATGGTGTCGGAATCTGACTATGTGCCATTACCATCTTACAGATTTTAAAGCGCCCTTGTTCCTGCGTTTAGTTAAACCTCTTCTCAGCCCGTCTAGTTCCTGCGGAAGTTCTAGGCATTCACATCACACCTTGAAGCAGCTAGGCCGTTCACAGCCTCGGAGCTGTTCGAGGTCCGCCGGCACCTTGACGAGGCCGTCCCCATCGCCCTTGTAGAACCCCACCTGCGGAAGAGAGAGAAGGCACAAATATGCAAAGTCAAACTGCAGAAAGCCTAGAGCTACAGAATCGCCCCATGAAGCTAGGGAGTGTGAGAGGCGCCCTTTCCTCACTGGATGCATTTTCCGTACATCTCGTACCCTGCCGTACCTTGGCCATGGGGTCCACGCCACCCTTGCCGTAGTCAATCTGATTCAGATCCAGCATGATGTCCGTTGGTAGCAACTGTGCGTCGTACGACGCCACAACGTCGTCCCGGAACTCCTTGCAGAGCTTCTGCAGAAGCCGACGATTAGTTGGAGGGATTAAAGGAAAAAAGAGTCAACAGCTTGGAGAATTAAGAATATTTTCGTCATTGTTAAGCTGTCGTAACACTCCAGTACGTACGTATCAGTACATAATGTTGTACTTGATGACTACTGCATCGTACTAGAAAGGTCTGTTTACGCCGCGATGTAGAGGGGGCCCCCCTGGCGAGTGGCCTGCCTCCTGCGGATGCCCTCTTACTGCGGTGGAAAGGCATAGGCCGTAATGTCGTACCACGGCAATGATCCCTTTGAGCCGCATCGGGTATGAGCTCACTTGTCGCATCCGACACATGCAGATGCATTGTTATGCTGTTTCGTTTTTGAATATGCAAATTCAGCCTAGCACGATTTACATGTAAAGAGGTTAAAACCCATCCTGAATGAATGAAAGAACATTTTTCACGTAAGACACAACTTCCAGCATTCCCAAGCAAGGAAGTTCGTCCCAAACAAGTACGGCGGAACCCGGGCTCACATCCCAAGTGCCGTCCAGCAGCATCCGCTCCGGAACCTCGCATTCTCCGCAGCAGTCGTACAGGGCCCCCCGATGTATCCGGCCCAGCACTTGCTGCGCCTCCGCCAGGCGGCGCTGCTCCGCGCCGCCCAGCCGCCGAAAGGCCTCATTGTGAGTTATATGGTAGTGCTCGATCATCTAAAAGCACGGCAAGCACGGTGATGGAAGTGAGTGTACGGCACGTGTACGGAGCACGTACGGCATGTTACCGTCACAAAAGCAACTGAACCAAAAACTCCGTTCCAAGCCGAATCGAACACAGCAAAAAGAAACAAAAAGTAGGGGCCAAAAAGGAATGGAAGGAGAACAGAAGGACAGAGGAAGACAGTAACCGGATAGAGCAACGCAGCACACAGCGGCATTGCAGGACAGAGGCACCATAAAACCCGATCAAGATGCATCTGAATCCGTTCCAGACCCGGCGCATCCATTTCGTTGAAGCGAATCACTCTTTCTTTTCCATTGCGGGGAGGTGTGCGCCCAACCGCTTACCGAGAACAGCTCGTCATTGAGTGTCAGGTATTCCTGCAGCAGCAGCAGCAGCAGCAGCAGCAGCAGTAGCAGCAGTAGCAGCAGCAGTAGCAGCAACAGAGCACAATTTGCAATCCTGTCAGAAATGCGTCCTAACTTTATCTCAAGTATCACTTTTTTCCATCACCTCCTTTCCGCAAACCAAATTTCCCGGAACAGTAAAAACCCTTCCTCCTGTTTCTCTCCTCTATCCCCTCCTCCTCCTCCTCCTCCACCTCGTTATCCTGCCTTAGGAGCACCAGCTGCCCCCTGAAGGCGCACTGACTGACTGGGATGCTAATACAGCTCTGGCTGGCTGGAGGCGGTCGGGTCAAGGTTGCCAAGTCACCTTCGGCGATGCGATCCTGTTAGAGAAGTGCAGCGCCTGATTCGCCATCATGAGCGCATCCACCGCCATCAGCTCAGCTGCCTTGGTCCGCCTGGGGTGGGTGCGTCGGCGAACAGGAACCCGGGGGGGAGGGGGGGAGAGGGGGGGAAGGGGGGAGGGGGGGAGGCAAACCAGTGGCGGTGGGTGGGACAAGTGATGAGAAAGGGCCGGGTGCAGAACTGGGTCCTGGGGACAAGGCAGCAACAGCAGTAGCAGACGACAGCAGCAGTAGCACTACAGCAACTCCATATCAACAACAGTAATGGAAGGCAACGACAGCGCCCCTGCACAGTTGTAGCAGTAGCAATAGTAGCAATCGCAGCTGGCGGCGGCAGATACCTGACAGCTACAGTCGTAACGGCAACTGTTGCATCATCATCATCATTATCATCACCACCATCATCACCATCCTCATATCATCACCATCACCATCATCGTGAGCTGTACCTGTGGGTGTAGACTTCTCGGAACATCCGCACCCGCTCGCTGTACACGAACCACACGTTGTGCAGCTGCCAAGTCGGGTAGCAGATTTGGTCATCAACCACCTGAACCCGCATGAAAAAACAATTAATACAAATGTTGCGGAAAGTCGTGTTCAACCTCTTCACCTGCGAGGTGCGAAACAACTAAACAATAAAAATGACTTAGTCAGGAAGCGCGCCAGCACGAGCTAGCGGGGAAAACAGTGTTACGGAGGGGGGAGGGGGAGGGGAAAACGAACCGCGAGCGTGTGAAGCTGCTGCCAAGGAAAGAGTGTACAAGAAGCAGGGGAGGGGAGGGGAGGGACGTCGTGGAGGCTGCAACAGCGCCAACAGCGCCTCAGGGATCAGGCAAGGTGCATCAACGAGCGCATGTAGGGGTGAGAGACGAACCGCTGGCGAATGAAGCAGATGCCAGAAATAGACGGATAGCCCAGGAGAAGATGAATGCTGCATCAGGAATATTTACTGATCAGCATGTTGGGTTGAAAAAATGTTTCACAGGACGCCGGATGGGCATCGGGTTCCCAAAACCCCAGGAGCAAACTCCCGGCCGTGTTTACTCAAATTCCGTACGTTCGTACGTGACTTACCCTGGCATACGACAGTAGGTCCTGGAAATTGCAGTTCAGCCGAAACCTGCCGCACATCAAGGCGTCACGCTGAAGGTAGTCCGCCCTGTCCATATCGACCCTGGTAACATGGAATGTGGGGATTGGATGTGGACAGGAATCGTAAAGGCGGGCAAAGGACCGGCGTGTGCATGTGTGTGGGGGAAGCCCGTGTGTGTGCGGGGGAGGGATTCTTCAGTGGAAAGGGCAACAGAACAGCATTACGGAGACCAAGTGAACGAACGGAAAGAGCAACTTGCCAGAATCAGAATCGGGATGTGGCATCACAAGTACCTGAATCGAAATCCATGTTGCAATGTAAAGGCAAGCAAACAAAAAATGAACAAAAAGTAAAAAACAAAAGAGGCAAAGCAAGCTCGGCGGTTTAACGCTAAAACTTTCGGCGCTTTCCTCTAAGAGAAGAGGTCGTTTCGATGTGGTCGTACGCGTGTTGGACAAGAATGGATCTCATTAGCGGCGCAGCTGGTGGTTGATAGTCAACCTAATTGTCCGCGCAAAGCCAGTGCACGAAATGACTGGAAATTTTCCTAGCTTCTGGCTACACGCACATTTTTCATTACACTCATTTTCGTGTGTACGAAACGCCGTACAAAACCCCCAAACCCCCGAACAACATACCCCGTGTAATCGTTGGACACGATATCGAACAGGAACCGCTTTCCGGCCGGCCATTTCGCTCTCATTTCAGGCTTGACACCCTTGATCATGTTCTCAATGAAGCGAAAATCCTCCCTGTCGTAACCACAGCGTATAAGGAGCGTGGCCATGTATGGAATGGAAGGTTCGCATCGGAAAGTACATCACGGAAGTCAGCAGGTGAAAGCCGCAAGAGCTGTCGCTCCAATACAACTCAAAAACATCAGCAGATATAAAAAATTCATTTAGAACACACGTGTCCAATTTTCGTACTTATTTGTTATTAGGCTAGCTTCTAGAAAAGTTTCCATCCTCCCGTCCTAAGGCCGCCCGCGCGGACCAAACTCCAAGACCCGCAAATCAGCGAGAGCCTCACTGGTCCACTCCCTCGATCCCGTTGCTATCCACCATATCCTTGAACATCTCCAGCGACATGTCCTCGTGCTCCCTGCAGCGAAACCACGACCAACATGCATGTAGACAGAAATGAAGACACATTGATATACATGGATAGATGTATTGTTATAATAAAGTAATAAAGTAAATAATAAAGTATATTGTTATATATTTATAAACATCACAGACATCACGGACGTGTGCAGCGGGCACATCGAGAGGAAACTGAAATCGCGCGATAGCACCCGGGAGAAGCACCTGATCGGACCGCACACAGCCCCGCCAGGTTCCAACGCGCAAAGAAACATCTCGCCCCGGTCTTGCCGCGGCCCGATAGGACACACAATCAGAAATACTTGGGCACCCTGCCCGCGTTGACTCACGCGCAGGCAGGCCTTAAGGGACCTAGAGCGCGAAGTACAGAGCAGCAGAACTTTCATACTTTGAAAATTTGAATTCTGGCGCCGAAAAGCAGCAAAGGCAGGCAATCAGGGCCGTGCGCTGCGATGGCGGAAGAGCGTGGTTGGCCACAAAAGCCGCAACAGCGGCTTTACGAGGCCATCGGCATAACCATAGCCACGGCAACGCTTAAGTCCTCAGGCCCGGCCCGTCGACTGGTCAGAGGGCTGCAGACACCCCCGCATAGTTTAATGAAAATGCAAGTGTGTAAAAAGTATAGGAGTAAAAAGAGTGACCAACCCACCAGTTACTGATACCGCTTCGCCGCAGAAACTCCCGTTCGAAGACGTGGCTGAGGGGCCCATGACCCAAATCGTGGCATAGACCTGGCGGGGCGGTGAAGCGGTCGTATACAGTGTACGGTTGTACGGCAAGAGATCCATTCGTATCGGAGAAAACAGCGCAGCTGAGCCCGGAAACGGAGAGATTAATCAATTTGGCGTTCGAGTATGATTATGATACAAGGGGGGACTGCAGGGCATGTACGACAAGTACGATAAAGCCCTTCCCTGGCGTCAGCTACAGGACATGCAGCTTCCCAATCCTTACATGTCCTGAAACTCCTCCTTTTCGTGTCTCAAATCAATCCACGTACGCTTCAGAAACAGTAATCCTTCTTTTAACAGATCATATGTCGTAGGATCTCGACATTATGTCTCGACCTTTAAAAATTCACCAATATCCCGCTATCCGGCCCCTTCCCTACCTGCCAATGCGACATTGCGAATGTCGCGCTCCTCCAGCTCCAGCTGGCCTCGCTGGCTGTCTCGAAGCTTCCGCAGCAGCTCGAAGCACTGCGGAGGTGTGGGGGTCCGGTCTGGTCGAGGGCGTGACGCGAGCGAGGCCCCGGCCCCGGGGGATCATAGGGGCTATAGCTATCGATCACGCACAAGAACACGCGGCGCGTTGCGCGACTTTTGTGCGTGCAGGGATGGGCGGACGTGATTCCAGGGGGGCTATCTAGCTGACAGGAGTAAGCATGGGGTTTTGTTATCAGGGGGGTTAAAACGAACAGAGCGAGTACCCAGCTGCACCTCGGAAAGTTGGTAATGGCGGTGAGGAAGGAAAAGCAGCTGCCTGAGGCCGAAGCCATAGTTTCAAGCGGCACCATTCACGGCGATTGAGGGGTCCTGGGTGGGAGAACAACCTGGGAGACAGGTCCTGCTCAGATTGGAAGTTGGTGACCCGCCTCAGACGGGCTTGACAGGGGAAGTGATTGGTGCAAGGGGCGAGCTGGTTAGGGAGCGAGCCACAAAGGGTTGAGGTGAAAGACGGCCGGTTATGACGATGATTTGTTCACTACAGGGGAGGAAGGCCCCAAAGGCCTTCAAGCCGAACCCCTTATATGGAAGGTCGCAAAAATCACTCCCATGTATGTTGGGGATCGTCTTTTTATTACAAAACCCAATAACAGACAATCACGTGGTGCCGATGGACGTGTGTTCAAAACTCACCAGATGCGAAACTCCCAGGGAATGAGTAAGGCGAGTGTGTGTTGCACTCGGAAAGACGCTGTACGCGACCCCCAGCTGCCGAAGGCGGTCGAGGCGCTGGAAGTGCGGTGTGAAACGCACTACGTTGCATAGTGGGTGTAGGCTGCGGGGCAGGGATTATGACCGGTGAGGTGTGTGGGTGTGTGTGTGTGTATTTATAATGCGGAAATGGCGGAAAGCCGCGGACGGGCGGGAGGAGGGGAGTACGTTGGCGGGGATGTACAATCAGGGTGTTGTCTCCCTGATGAGCAAAATACGTCTGTCTGTAAAGGGAAATGTGCAGGTGGTTGATCAAAGATCGCAGGGCTTGACGCAAGTGCGAGAATTTGCGGCATCGCTACCTGCCGCTAGGTCCGAGGCTAGTTGAGGTAAGTAAACAAACACAACCACGACTCAAAGCGATCCCAAACAGAAACAAGGACTAGTATGGGGACAACAAACAAATTTATCCAACAAATAGTCTACCGGAGCGTTCCATGGACTACATCCGCGATAGTGGCGGCGCCAGGCCATTCGCCATCGTGCTCAATCAGTACTCTGGTATCCTCGTTGTCGGAGGATTCCAGTTGCTGAGCTAAATTGTTCGCTTCTTGAGACGTGAACACATCCAGCTCGTCGAGTGTATCCACATTCTCCACTCGCTGCGCCATGGCCATGTAGTTACACCAAAATGCGCAGTTTATGTTGAAATTCAAAGCTTACGAGCTGAGGGCTAAGCGGGCTACCACCCCAATTGGGTCACGCCTGTACTCCCGTGAAGATTGAACGAGCTAAAGTTTTGCTTTCAAAGGAAGACACCCCTAGGACCTAATGGGGGTCCTAAAACCAAGCCTTCACGTTTCCGAGCGGTCATTTCTGGTAAGAGATGATAGCGTTGTACAATTCCGTTGGTAGGGTAGCCAGCAACGAATTTCCGCACAGTTTCACATCCCCAACTTTCAAATCTTCACGACGCACTGGCATAATCATTACCTATGGGCTAATGCTTCTGCAATACATAGCCTGGACTTCCAGAGGTATTACATTAAAAATAGGGTTTGAGTAACGAAATGAAATCCTGAGTGCGTGTCTCCGCGAGGAGCAAGACTGTTCATTTGCGACGGCACAGCGCCAACGTCGCATTCAAAAAGTATCGTTTAGGTGGATTTTGCTGTGTCAAAGGAACTCACCGCGCGCCGCTTCCTGGTTCGTGGCAGCCAAAGGCTGCCATTCACACTGCTTCACTTCCCCTTGCCTAGATCCCACGACTGCCCACGCATCGCCCATCCGGCGCCAGCACCGCGGTGTACACCTAGTGGTCTAGAGCAGAGCTGGACACGGAAAATAGAGCTGCGCCGCTCTTGGTTCTTGTGTGTCGGTATCAGGGGCACTCATGCTCTACACGGCGGTGGGATACAGGCTCGCCTACAGGTCCTGTGTCAGAAGCGGGCTCCCGGCGCTGGCAAGACTCCCAAAATTTGGGCCCCGTACAGCAAAAACGGGCTGCCTCCCTTTGTAATCTTATGCTGCTCCGAAGGTCCTCCGAGACGGGCAGTTGTTGAAAGAGCCTCATCGTATCCACTCACTCTTACACGGTCCTGTTACAACTGTTATCCCGGTACTTGCAGCGGTTCCAGGGAACCTAAGGCGGTGCCTGGATTACGATGGCGAGATGCAATGTTACTTGACGCTGCAGGGTTCTAAAGAGCGCCGGCGAAGATATAGAAGCCTGCGCTGGCCTACACAGGCATACAGATAATTCACAGGCATACAGATAATACACAGGCATACAGATAACTCCGTTCACGAGCGCGCGGACAGAAGGAAAATGCCTGCTGTGTTACTTTGAGTCATCGCCCCCGAGAAGAGAGTTACTGCGAAGGCAAGGGTCTCCGAAACCGCCGTCGTCGTACGCATAAGGACATTGCGGTTCACACCTCCATTACCGTGTGCACGGCATAATGTTGATAGAATTTACGTGTAGGTACAACTTTCGTATCTTGTACTTGATGTAATGATTGAAAGCTTCGAGACATGCCAGGAACGCTTATCCGAGCCCCTAGAAGAAGTTATCGCAGTGCTGAGCATGTATTCTCTTGGGTGTGCTTACAAGGCTTTTGAAGCCTGTACCGAGTTGTCGTCCGTTTTTCCGTACGCGGACTCCTCTACCTCAGATGCTTATGCTATTCTTCTTAGCGGGTTATATAATGTCGATTGCTTGAGAAGTTGACCAAGCCACTTAGGGTCAGCTGCGCTTCCTGGACGGAACTGACCAGCTATTTGCGGACAACACCAATTTATCCTGGGTTTGCTCGACACCTGAGGATTAGGAGCGCCATGGCTCAATGGTCAGCACATGAAGATGAGCAGCTGCGGAAGCTTGTCAAGGAGTATGGGCCAAAAAGGTGGAGCGTTATTGCCTCCAAGTTAAAAACGAAAGGCAGCAAACAGGTATTATAAGCTTTCGCGCTTTGGCTAGCTTTTGCCTTGCCTCAGTAGGAAGGGCCTAAAACTTGCGAATCGCCTCCTTTCCCAGTGCCGGCGCCGATGGAAAAATCACCTAAATGCTGACCTCAAATCAGGAGGATGGACAGCTGACGTAAGTAAGGGAAATGGGACAACTTGTACCTCGAAGGCGTCGAATGACTAGCATGGTCGAAGACTTTCATATCTAAGTCCAACAGCTTTCTCAATAACCTGACACCCCATTCCTGCATGGATGTCTGTTCCCTACTGTCAGCATGGAGTCCCCTTATGTGCTAGATGGAAGCCTTTTATGTTTTACACTTGCCCATGCTTGCAGGAGGACCGCATTCTCTTGGAAGGCCATAGATTATATGGTAATAAATGGACGGAAATAGCAAAGATGGTCGGAGGGCGCACCGATAACGCTGTTAAAAACAGGCAAGGGCGGGGGGAAATGGAACACTGCGCACGCGACGGACTGAATCCCATCAGTCTACTTTCATCATGAAGGGGCCTGCAACCATGACCTCCCTGTCCCTAGGGGCGCTGAAGGAAAAAGCCGTATGGTCACGCGCTGAACGTCCGAATGGACCTCGGTGTGCAGTAGATCCGAAAGGCTCACCGGTGCATACCGCACCCGAGCGTGTATTTTGCACATAGAAGGTTTGCAAGCACCAAACACCCGCACGACGTATGAGAAACCCCAAACCATCCTGCATGGCTGGGCCGCCCCGAGGAAACGACGGCCTAAATCATGCACTTCTCGCGGCCGTTTCATTGTGGATCGCAATCTAAAGAGACGCAGGGAGCCGGATGCAGTTTCCGGGAAACTGTTGGAAACACTGTCTGTAAGTCAGGGCAGGCGCTCTGTGGACCTTGCAGCCTGCCTAGGTTCCTCCCGGACTGGTTGCGTTTCCTGTCTTTACTGCAGGTATGCGGCCCTCTGCAAGCGTGACGCTAAAGGCACGCAGCGGGGAGGTGGAGCCGCCCGGGGGGGCAGAGGCGGCCGGAAGCCGCGTCCCTCAGATTCGGACGGCGGCGCCAGCGACGTGGAGATGGACGACGACTCTGATGACAACGAGGAGGCGAAGCGGACGTCGTCCTCCTCCGCCAGCTGGGAAGCCAGCCCCGTGCGTCATACCCGTGGTCACGCGTCGAGCGCTGCAGCCGCAGAGAAAGCAGGCGTGAATTCCACGCCTCCGCGCAGCGGCCCTCAAGCTGCTCCCAGTCCGCCGCAGGCTAAAGCTGAAGCCCCTGCGGCCGCTGACACCGATGCCGTAGTATCAACCGGTGTACGCAGCTCATTCCTGGGCCGGCGGCGACAGGCTGGAGGAGGCGGCGGCGGCAGCCCGCCGCTGCTGCCGGAGCCAGAGGCAGGGGGTGGGCCGGCGAAACGGCGGGCGCTGCTGCAGAGCAGCGGCGTGGTATCGGCTGCTGCAGCTGCTGGCGGCAGCGCCGGCGGCAGCGGTGCGAGTGGAACGGTTATCAGACAGCCAATTACAACACCACAAACACCCTTGGTGCAAGTACCACAGCAGATGCAGCAGCAGCCGCAGGAGTCGTTGATCACCGCCTATCAGCACCCGCAACAGCCGGTTTCGGAGCGCATGGGGCTTGGCGCGCGATCTGGGTCAGCGGCCGCGGGCGCGGGCGCGGGGCGGCCTCCTGGAGCGGCTTCCTTTGGTGTCCAGGGCTTGGCGTTGGAGAGGTCTCCCCCCCTGCAGCAGCAACATCAGCAATACCAGCACTACCAGCAGCAGCAGCAACAACCGTACCAGCGCGACAAGCACCTGGATTCCATGCACCACCCCTGCAGTAGCACCGGCGGTGGTAGGGAAACGGTAGAAGTAGTAGCAGCCTGCGGTCAGCCCAAGAAGCTGCCATTGACCATCAACATTCCCAACGCGGCCAGCGCGGAGCCGCAAGCTGTGCAGCAGCCCAACGTCGGGGCCGCGGTGCACGGCATTGAAATTCGCGTTTTAAAGGTGGGCTGGCAATCTGAAATAAATGCCTGCATTGAGCGCTCGAGGGTTTCCCTCGTTCGAGCTATTAGGAACACGGCCGGCAGCATGGGCCAACGGACAGCGAAGACCTGTTCATAAATCCTTCTGCTGCGTGCTCCATTCCCTGCGGCTTTCTCTCCCTATCTCTCTCTATCCCCATCTCTATCTTCCCCCCTGATAGGATCTTCTGACGCCGTGCGAAATTCAGTACGCGCGCGAGCTCAACGATATGCAGCTGCCGCTGCACATCAACGTTGACGAGGACTCCACCGTGCTTGCGGTCAGCCATGGCGGAGGCTGCTCGCTGCTCGGAGCTGCCAGCAGCGAACCGCCGCTCACCACCAGCCGCCAGGCCGCGCACAACGCACTGACAGCGCTTTTCTCCCCCAACAGCGTCGCCGGCGGCAGCTCGGGCGATTTCAACGACGTGCTCAAGTGGTTCCAGTCGGGCTTCACGCCGCGCAGCTCCTGCGGCGACGAAATGACGCCGCGGCAGTTGAGTCGAATGGGGCTGACGCCGTGCGGGCTCAGTGGCGGCAGAGGCGGCGGCCTTCACTGCGTCGAGGAGGCGGGCATGCTGGGCACGGGCTTGACGCCCAAGTGCCTGTTGGACAGCGGCAGCCCGCGGAGCCATGGCGGCATAGGCGGCCTGACGCCACAAATGCCAGAGCTGTCAGCGGCGAAGCGCGCGCGGCGGCAGGTCGAGGTGGCGGCAGCGGTGGCAGCGGCCGCCAATGAGACACCAGGGACCGGACCGCTGGCGTTGGATAGCAGCTGCGGCCTGGGTCGGCATATCATGGGACCTGCTACCGGCGGCAGCGGCGTGGGCGTGTCGCTTGGTGGCGGCGGCCATGGCGGCAGCGGTGCGGTGGCGGCAGCGGCCCTGGGGCTGACGTCGCCGGGAGGCACGGAGCTCCATGCGGGCCATCGGCAGCTGCTGACTAAGCTAATTCAAACAGCCGCGGGGGCGGATGCGAACGGGCAGGGCGCAGTGAGCAGCTGCGCTGGCGGTGCTGCTGGAGACATGAATGGCGGCAGGCTAAGGTGGGTGCGAATGGACGTTAAGGCTGGTTTCCGCTGAGGTGGTAATGCCAAGGCGGTGGTGATGTACCGGTATGTGTGTTGTTACAGGGTGGTTAAGCTTCACCAGCGGCTCCCTTTCCCGAGGCAGTTCCCTGCTCTTCCCTGCGAGAGGGGCACCCTAATCCATTCACCCCATCCGACTTCAGAGTGTATTCGTTGGGTTCAGCAACTCTCCATCAGCATCCTACCAAATCTAGCAAATCAAAGGCGCTTCAACTTAGTTCCTGGTCAGCTCGCAAGCTGCTATTATCACGTCCTACACCGTTTACAAGATGGGGGGCCATGTCCCATTTCAGCACCTTTCAAACACCCGAAAGGTCGGCAGGCGGATTTAAACCGGGTCGGCCGGGAGCAGAAGTCAGGCCTTGACCTCTGCCAGCCGCCTGCCTATATGCAGCGGTATGCATGTATGTATGTATGTCCTAAATTGGTATGGAAAGGACAACGTATGCAACGTGTGCCCTAGCGGCGCCTGCCTGTGATGCAGGGCTGCCGAAGCCTCTGCAGGGCTGCGTGCCCCAGCCAGACCCCATATCGGCTCCTCGTCGAAGCTCTTCTCCTGGTCCCGGTGGATGATCCTCCCTTATCTTTCAACCACACCAGCCTGTGTCCTCTCTTATCTGCTCGCTCTGTCCTCTCTCTCTCTCTCACTCACTCTCTGTTACATTCCGCCAAGGGTACTTGTGCGCCTGCCGGGCTTGAGCTGGTCTTCGGGCCGCACCCAATATTGTGTCAAATACTGGTTCCATCGTCCCCTGAGCATGTCAGCATGCGCCTACCTTGCTATTGTCCGTAGCTGGCTTCGGTTTTCCTCGCCTTGCTTTGCCTTGCCTTGCTTTGTGGAGTTTAAGGGAAAACCCTCTCACCATTGACCCCGGCCCCCACCTACCGTGTGGGCTCAGGCTCGCACCGCTTTCCCCGTCCACTGGTATGGTCACCCCGGAGCCCCTGACGAGGCGCGGCTCCTTGACACGAGACCTCAGTGGCGCGGGGATGATGATGGGGCCGATGGCGGCGGGGGCCGGAGGCGCCGACTACCAGGGCGCGGGCACATCAGGCCAGGTACCCAACGCGACCAGCTCCGGTGGCGTTGTTGTAATGCCGTACTTCACGCCACAGGAGCTCATGCTGCTGCTCGAGGTACTTAACTCCGAGGACCTTCAGGCGCTTCCGCCGCCGCCTCCCCCGCCGTCACAGCAGCAGCAGCAACAACAACAACAACAACAATAACAACCGCAGCCGCCGGTCCTGTAAGAACCGCCGCCCAACCGGCAAAATGGCGTCGGCGTGCCGCCGGTCGCCAGACAGACATACAGACAAACAAACGGAAGGATGCATTGCTCTCCGGCCTGAATAGCGCAGCGAGCTCAGTACAGTACAACTCAGCGCGCTTCGTGGCGGGGCTGAAATCGGCGCAATATGTTACAGTTGCTTGGACGAAAAGTATTCATGTCTTTATTATCCATTCGTGAGCGCTGTGATCGTATCACAACCGCTGCGGTTCACTTTATTGGTTGACATGCAAAAGAAGGGTGGTACATCGCGAGCTGCTCTACCGTTTTAATCGGGTGGACGGTTGGAAACGTAAGGCCACATCCTGTACAGGACCCGTCTCAACAGCAGAGGAGCTCAAACACGGATTGCGTAACGCGGCATCGCTGGACAGCTCGCCATTATTCCGCTGTTCTTCCCGCGGCGCCATGCCTGTCATGCCTGGCTTTGGGCTGCAACTCTCTATTTGGTAGTCAGGCGGGTGCCGGTGCGAGCACGGAACACATCTCTTGGACTTCAGGCTGCATATATGATTGAAGTCGAGGCCATCGGCAAGAGTTGCTTTATCATGTCTGGCCCTAGGCTGGCCCTAGACTCAACCCTCAAGGCTCATATGGGCCCGTTTCACCTTCATAGAGTAACGCAGCTCCAGAAGGTGTAAAAACACACACACTCACACACAGACTTCATCATGGCGTGGTGGTCGGTGCACGGGGCCTGCGGTGAACAAATGCAAAAAGCAAGTCACGGAGCCCTCTTCCCCCGGAAAGCCCTCCCCAGGCATTCTTCGAAATGTCATTGCATTGTGTGCCTTGTGGATTTTGTATACCATGTGGTGGTGCTGGTGGGACTGGTTACACGCCGAGTGGGTAGGGGCCGGCAATGGTGTGTGGTGTGGTGGGGGCCTGTGTGAGGTGTGGAGAAGAAGACGTGAACATGGAGGCAGGGTGGGCGACGCCGGATAGGTGCACACCCTAGGGTCCGCTGCGGTGCGGTTTATGGTGTAGCTCGGATGATTCCCACTGGGGCTCCGCCTCCACTTTTACTTAAGTTATTGATTTTGTGGTCCAAGTGTGTGCGGATGTGTGTATGGAAATGGCAGCGAAGGCTGAGCTGTGTATGTAGATATGTATATACATTTGTGTGTGTGTCTGCCTGTCGTTCTAGTGCCTGTTGCAACCGCCTGAGGGCGGGCCCAGCGTCCCTTGCAGAAAGGCCATGCCTGGGCTCAGGCATGGGGGTTCTCCTCGTCATGTGAAGTGCAACTGTGGGCATGCCACCGGCGGCAAAAAGCCGCAGTTTCCATAAGGCTAGCCAGCTGTGGAAATTGTCAAGACACGTTGTACATCCTTGGCCGTCGGCCGCAAGCTGTGTGATTTGTGGACATTCGCGTGCGTGAGGATTGGCTGTGTGTGGTGGTTCATGCAGCCGTGTGTGGGTGTGATTGGGGAAGGGGAGCATTGTTAGGCTTCCGTGCTGACTGGGAAGCCTCGATAGACTCTTGAAACTACATACACTGGGTGTACTTAGCAACCCTTCACAGACCAAGAAGCCTCTGGTTTATCAACCCTCTTGGTCCATCCTTGCTCCGCTTCATAACCTGTGCATTGGCTGAAGGCCGGTGGGCTCATGGCCTTCCCGTTGTAGTTCACGGCTGAGGCTGAACTCAAGGTGCAGGCCCCATGGCCTTCCACGCTATAAACGTCTCCACAAGTAGCACCGGCGGCCGATGTGCTGGCAGCCACTTATTACAAAACAAATGGCAGCCTATGCGTACAGCTCCTCCCATCCACTTGTTGCGGGCAAATGGCTGCCATATTGCCGTCAGTGGAGGAGGAACGTAGTAAGGGTCAATTTTTCGCATCCTCGGGTAACCCTTGGTCATTGACCGAACGCATCTCCAAGTGTAACTTGAACCCACTGCTCGCACCTCCCAGCCGCGACCCAACCCCGCTGTCCGCATCCCCTGGCCGACCCCCAGGAAATCACGTAACATAATCTGCTTGATTCCTCATTTCCTAATACAGCCAGACTATAAGCTATCAGCCCATAACCTCATAAGAAATTGACCATAGGTTCATTGGAAAAACCGACTGCGTTTTCTATGCCGACGGAAATGGAGAGTGCACTCGCTACCATGCACTAAATACATCATTAATGGAATGCATATATTCAGCATTCTAGTTGTAGAACAGCTTAAATGGCCCCAAGGCAGATGGCTTCCGACAAGGAGTAAAATGCGTATCTTTTGAGTAATATGGTGCAAATTGTCCGGGAAACCGGCTGCAGGGCGCGAAGGCCCTACGGGTCCTCCGGGCCCTGGATTACGACCTTGATAGTGTGATCTGCATCGAAGGCAAGGTGACTTGAACATGTCGGCTATCTTGACCTGGGGTGACCTGCGTTTGCTTGCAAAGGCGCTTCATGCGATGCGCCGGTTGAGAAGTTCGAACAACGATGCACACGTCTAGTTGTTTAACTAATCACGAACAGGAAGTGAGTTGAACAGGATGGTATGCACCGATTTGCGTCTGAGCCGCTGTACGGATTTCGCGTACGGATTTTGCGTACGGAGTTCCACTTATGCACGCCGTTGTGGTGACACGACGCTGTCCAAGATGCTTGCGGCTGTAATACAAAAATATAGACTGGGGATTGATGCAGCTGAACCGGTACTTGTGGGAGCTCGTTGGATGTCATGGATGGTGCTGTTCACGGATGACCGGCCCTATTTGCCTACTACTAGGAGGAGGCGATTTCCATGATGGCGTAGTATTTTGAAAATCTGTTTGCATGATTTTGAAGGGTTTATAATTCTATAATATTGCAGTGCATTCGGTCCTGCAGGCGGGCCGTATTCTTGCAGTTCTGTGACGCGGCCTGTGGTCAAACATGAAGCACCCGAGCATGCCGCATGTAGCAAAACTGCATTGGATTTGAGGTCTACATAATCCTGGGTAATATTAAAATTATTTTGGTGCAACGGCCAACGTCTTTTTATGAGATGCGTTCGGACCGCGGGAAGTTGCGAGGCCCGCAGCTGAACTTTGTGGGTCGCGAGCATGAAAACAAGATATTGTTGTTACAAAGGCACTGCAATTTTGCTCTGTGACCCGACCAACGGTATTCGCACGTGCGTGTGCGTGTGCGTGTGCGTGTGCAGCCGCGTGCCAGAGGGCCCCTCACGTTCGTCCTGCTCCTTACACCCATGACACCTCCCACACAACGTATTGGGGGACGTGGTCACGATCATCACCATACATCCGATACGTCAAAAATCTTACTGCTGGTAGCAAATGCTCAGCGGAAACCCAGCACCGTACATCTGCGGTGACACAGCACCCCAACTCAGATCGAAGCAAGGAAGAACATTGTATTGTGTAACACAGCAAAGCCAAACGCTTTGGACGGCATATTTGTACGGAGATGTTCTCTGGTCCGTTGCATCTACTGTGCAGGAGAGCGCCTGCGAAACGTGCCGCGCATGCGGAGCACACAAGGCAACAACAAAACGGAAAGGGCAAAAGGCTTGAACCTAAATGCTAATTCGTGGAGCAGCACGCAAACAGATAACTAGCACTGTCCTGTCCCACATGGTATGCGCCGCGTATCAACGAGCACTACAACATGGCATGCCTGTGCACCGGGGCTGACCAGTATTCCCATCTGGAATTGGACACACACGTTGTCTCACGCTTCAAACCTCACCCAACCCCTGGAAAACGTCTCCACAGCTACATATGCCACGCCACTTCCCAGCAACATCCCACTCCTGAACATTGCTAGCTGTCAGTACTTCCAGGCCCCCTGCATCCCTTCCCCAGCCGCCTCAGCATGATCACCATCCACCCACGCACCCTCTGCCTCCCTATCCACCTCCTCGTCCCCTTCCTCATCCTCACCCTTCTACACCTCCTCGTCCCCTTCCTCATCCTCGTCCCCTTCCTCAACCTCGTCCCCTTCCTCACCCTCGTCCCCTTCCTCATCCTCATCCCCTTCCTCACCCTCGTCCCCTTCCTCATCCTCATCCTTCTACACCTCCTCGTCCCCTTCCTCATCCTCATCCCCTTCCTCATCCTCGTCCCCTTCCTCATCCTCGTCCCCTTCCTCATCCTCACATACACGGGGCATCGCTACCCTGCTGCTTTTCCACGGCCACGGCCTCTGCCCCTTCCTCTACGAGAACCACCCTCCTTCCTACTGAGACGTACACGCCCCCTTCCACGGCCGTGAGCTGCCTGGGTCATGTTCCTGCATGGAGAGCGCCCTGCTTCGATTGCCGCGGATGCGGAAGGGCAAGCAGGAGCCAATGTCCCTGCTGAACGAGCACGCAAAGATTTGGCATGTGCTCTAGCTATGATTTCCTGATGCATCTCTTCTGTAATCGTGTACACATCCTCCACCTCTTCATGTACCGGAACGTTAGCCATAAGGAGGTCGCTCTTTAGCGCCCCAGACAGCCTTGGGCGTCCATCCTTGAAGAATGATAGGTGGCTACCATCATGGTAAAGCCACCGACCCTTGATGATATCGGCAGGAGGTAAAAATGTCTTGCCATCGCCGTCAGTCCACTCCACATCGTTCAGCTCCATGAATCCCTTGACCACCATGAGGCAGTAGTCGTACCCAGGAAAGTCATCAGGTTCATCATTTTGCAACGCAATCACGGTGTCCACATCAATAACCGTGGAGCTTTCTGGTTCTGCTGTGGCTGCTTCTGTCGACGGCTCAAGTGTAATGCAGCACCAGTCATCAACATGGTCACTGAATGCACAGCGATCAGTTGCACTGGGCACGCCAGCCGCGAAATGGCGGCAAAAATCACAAGAACAGCTGCGCTTCCGAACATGGATTGTCCTTGGTGGTCCTGCTGCGAGTACTGAATGAAATTTCTGCGTGGACTGCACGGTCTTATAGCTGATGCAGGTGAACTGCTCAACCTGCAGCTGATGTGGTGTAACAAGGTGGAAAAACCGCTCATTAATCCTAGCATTGCCTGTGCCTGTCAATGGCTCCTGCGCTGCTGGAACCTTCTGAGTACGGTTGAGGAAGTCCACAACATCCGTAGCCTCCTTGAGCAGGATGCCGTCTGGGCGGCGAAGCTTGATGATGCCCCCCTCAGAGTCATGCAAACCCTTGCCGTGCCCCGCCTCACAGTAGTCGTGTTGCACTCTCATGCCCTTCATGTCAGGCCTGATGGACATTGTTGTGGAGGATTCAATGCAGCAGTGTCTTTGAAATGTGAGCCAATTAATGCACATATGGTGGTTTGCTCGCGACAAAGGTAACACGTTATTTCCAACTGCCATTGCCTTACATGAATGCAAGCTCTACATGCAGGTACCGGCCTGTGAGGTTCTTTCTTACCATTCACTTTGCAGTCCAAAGGAGTCCGCACACTTGAACTGGCTGCAGCAGTTGTCTGACCACCTGAACCACACTTTCAGGTTGCTCCGGACACCTGGGTACCTGTATAGCAACCATTTTATGTACCTTAACTTACGTTCCCAGGCAGCAGTCACTTACTGCAATGCGTGCTAATGTAGTACGAGTATGAGTGAGACGCATGACGTCTTTTCTCACTCGTACTACGTAATACCACTCAGCCTCAGCCGCAGTAACATATCATGCAGCATGCAGTGCCTTCCAGGGACTAGCACACATGTGTACACCTGCATAACTGGTCATTGCAGTGCAAACAAACACACAAGATTCCCGTCCCATTTTCCCCAGTTAGTCCCCAGCGGTACCTGCTTGTAATGTCGTCAAGGAGCATTTTGTACGACAAATTCACGTAGGATGCATCCTGCTTGCAGTCACCGCACCCTATGAAGAAGTGCGACTCCACGTGTTGAGCGCCACCTGTATACACAAGGATAAGAGATTCCATATGTAAAGAAATCCAAACAGGCGCCGTCACTCGAGCTTGCATTCTTCCAGATCATTCGTGGAACTTACTGGGCCTGCTGTTGTCGATCATGTACACCACAACGACGAGGATGCACATGGTAACACCGGCCCAGTGCATCGCCATAGGCTCGTTCTGGTACTTAAGCACAAGCTTCTCAGAGAAGTCGGCTGTGGTCACGAGCTCGTGGGCCAGTTGCCGATCTGGGTCCGACAGCATGTGAAACATGCGACGTTGCCAAACCTTGCTGAAGTGGTGCTGTGCAAAGTCGCCGAAGTCGTTCAGTACCCACCGTTCAACTTGAGAGAGCTTGCAACGCTTTTCTATGTACTCCACACGATCACTGCTTGTATCTTGGCCCTTGCAGATCTGCCTGACCTTGACCGTTGGATCGAAGGTCTCGTGACGAAGCTCGTCTTCAACACCGTCAGGAACCTGTTAAGCAAGGATCCGAATAACACACGAAAATGCGTGAGCAGGACTCCCATTGATCCGGCAGATGCTGGTGGTGGGCGCTGAACCTGGGCGATCCACTGAGAAGTCGGCTAGGGTGACTGGACGAGGGTGCCCCGAAATACCGGGGAAGGCAGGGTTTCGCCGGGTAGCGGCCATGGGTGAAGGTGTGCCCCCCTGTCCCACACATCATGTAATGTCAGATAAAGGATGCAGAAGGCCATAGGCTGCAGCAGTAGGACAGCATTTTACACGACCTACAGATTAGCTTGCAACACTATTTATTGAACAAGGACACACGATCGTGAGTGGGTTGGCGGTTGCAATAATGTGGATACCGGGCACGTACTTTCTCCAGGCAGTACCAGCCTAACTACTCGATGCCACAGCGTGCACACGCGTGAGAGAGGCATGCACTGTGTGGCAGAAGGCCAAGCTCTTCCGGTTCGTGAACTTCTAATTCCCGCTGACAGAATGCTGCAGATAGCAGAGATTGCACTGTGAGCGTCTCCGGAAGTTGCATTTGTGGTCGGACCCGCTTAAGCCTCGTCCCACGAAGCGGCGCCGGTGCTAACTTCCACCGATGCGTAGAGGCAGCTTTAAGGAGGTTCTCGAAATTCACACACCGAATACAAACACAGACTGACCGTTGTACTGCCTGCAAACAATATTTTCATTTTGTGATATTCCAAATATGTCATATGTCGGGATTTTGGGATTGGATAAAATAGAGGCGCGCGCGGAGGAACAGACGGACGTAAAGCCGCGCGCCCATCCCTGCGCTGTGTTTCGGCCCGGTCAGGGCCCCCGGTGCTCGTCCTTTCTCGGGCGAGCCGCCCACAGTGTAACACCCCATCAACAACAACAACATCAACAACAATAAGCTGAAGCAACATTACAATTCCTCTTACCCTAAAAGGTTTGACGTACCCAGGCTTTGCTCCCACGAAGAAGCCAAAGGACACGTGGAAGGCGGTGCTGTGCTGATGCAGGTAATCCAAGTACAGCTGACGATACGTTTTTTGGACTATCCTCCGTGGAAAGTATACGGCAGCAGTGCCCGGAATCTTTACACTGTCCCGCGCGTGTGGACTGAGTACACTGTTGTTGTACCAAAAACACGCAATCTCCTCCACGACCCCCTTAGGAATTTTGTCCGAGCGCTCAATCAGCCTGTATGGGCGAGCAGGTTGGGTGCTAGCTCCGCCAACTACTTCCTTGAAGCGCTCGCCTGCAGCCCTGATGGCACTTTTCTTTAAACCCACGCGCCTGTGCAGTGCGTCTGTGTTCCCCCGGATTTCCCTGATCTGAGGGCCTAGTCCAGGGATACAGAGGAAGGGGTGTTAAGTGTGTAGTGTGTGAGTCTGTGTGACGTCATCAGGGTATGTTATGCCATCAGAACAGTGGTGTACACGGGATGGAGCCGCAAATATGTGCAAGGGTATGCTTCCAGTGTTGGGATTACCTGATACCGCCGTAGAAATAACACTTATGGCTGTCTGAAGATTCTTGATTTGCCCTCCAGGACGTCGGATGGCGTCCAGGAATTGCTTGACTGAGTCCACTATTGCCTTATCAATGCGAGCGCTGTTGTACTGTTCATGTAGTTCCTTAGGAAATCTTTGAACTAGATTACTGAAAAACTCTTTCCTCTGATCGCTTGAAAGTCGAGTTACCTTTTCAACCAAATTTGTCACCTCGGAGTCCATACCATAATCATGCACGCTACAATCACGAACGCACTATCAAACCTGTAGAGTGTATAGTGACTTTGAAACAGCTATTCCACCTGTGGCCTAATTGTGTATTGGCCAGTGCGATGGCTGCTAGGGCAGCGCGTTCGGCGGTAAATCGCAACTATGCTGATCTAAGTACCTGTACGCACACAAAGTGTTGAACGAGATTTTTGGACTGTTACGACGGGACGTGTGTTTCGACTAAGGCACGATGCCAGAAACAGACACCCACCCCATATGGCCAGCCAGTTTTATGTTTCGTAGTCAGCGCTTCGCAGCTTTCCTAAGATTATCTCATGAAAATTTCCGCTTAATGACAGCAATTAGATCGAGTGCGAAGGTACGTGTCATGAGAACGGACTAACGCCAATAAAAACGGGTCAGGTACCGCATCCCGCTGCTCATGGCCACCAGTTCTATGTGTCGCAATCAGCGCTTCGCAGCTTTCCTAAGATGATGTTATGAAACATTATGCTTAATGACAGCATTTAGATCGAGCGCGAAGGGACGTATCATGAGAAAGGAATAAAGCCAATAAACGTGACAGATATCGCATCCCTGTGCTCATGGCCACCAGTTCTATGTGTCGCAATCAGCGCTTCGCAGCTTTCCTAAAATGATGTTATGAAAAATTCTGCTTAATGACAGCAATTAGATCGAGTGCGAAGGTACGTGTCATGAGAACGGACTAACGCCAATAAAAACGGGTCAGGTACCGCATCCCGCTGCTCATGGCCACCAGTTCTATGTGTCGCAATCAGCGCTTCGCAGCTTTCCTAAGATGATGTTATGAAACATTATGCTTAATGACAGCATTTAGATCGAGCGCGAAGGGACGTATCATGAGAAAGGAATAAAGCCAATAAACGTGACAGATATCGCATCCCTGTGCTCATGGCCACCAGTTCTATGTGTCGCAATCAGCGCTTCGCAGCTTTCCTAAAATGATGTTATGAAAAATTCTGCTTAATGACAGCAATTAGATCGAGTGCGAAGGTACGTGTCACGGAAAAAGGCATGACGACAGAATCCTGGGGCAGTTGCTGTCACCGCATCCGCCAACTCCGTGTACAACGCACACAACTTCAACCTAACATGTATTTAACCTGCTAGACTACTAAATATTTCAAAGGGCAGTTCGGAGGTCTTAAGTGTGGCAGTTTTGGCAACTCCATCTCCACCTGCCGCTGGCGCTGCTGCTGCTGCTGCATGCACGGACAGAAGTTATGAGCTATAGACAAAAGAAAGCAGAAGCTAATCCTGATAGGGATCGTAATGCCACTGCAAACCGTGGCGATGTAGCAGGACCCTCCAGACAAGCCTACCCTGCAATATCTCAGCAGACGACCTCGGCTGGGCGGCCCCTGGCAGGCTTGCCAAGTAAGATTTACACAACAGTGGCATTGCGAATTTAATGTATTTATGGACTCCTACGCACGAACCCGTTGTCTGACGCATGCATCGCAGAACAAGTGCGCTGGCAAGATGGCGGTGTTGTCGCATGCAGTGAACCAGGTTGCGAGGGTTTGGGCTTTGCGAACCAACATGCTGCTGCAGCCCATCACATATTGAGGCACAACAAGACGCGTGCGGACGTCTTCGATGCAACGTTCGGCGCAAGAGACAGCGCCGTTTCTGTCAGAGTTCAGGACATGGAGATACCCATCCATGACTTCCTGCAGGGTTCCGACCTCGGTGAGGAAATGTTCCTTGATAATGTTACCAGATTATCATCATCCTTTCTGCGGGCTGGGTACACTGTTATTGCAATGCATCCCTTCCTTGTCTTGGAATTATCGGGCGAATTTCAGCTGCTGACATTATCCTGTGTGTGTATTGTCCAGAAGCTACTGCACACCCTTGATTAAGGCAGCAAGCTGGGCCTTGTGTTGTGCTTTCATACCGTCAGTATGCGGGTAATGGAAACGTTACTAGCCACTACAGGAAATCTTGCTTAGTTTTTCATGTACCGTAATGCAGGTAACTTCGGTGAACTAACGGTTTGCTTGAAATGTTACGAGGACGGCATCTCGTCAGGGCGCATGCACCTGCGCATGATTGTGCACAGGACGGCACAGCGCCAGCACTACAAGACAGGTCGTATAGGCAATCGCAGGTAAGCCAGGTATCGATGTTATGATGCGTGTATTTCCATTCGATACCTGCTTGCGTTTCACCGCTGCTAACATAAATGCCAGAGCTATGTAGTGCTGCTTACTTAACCCAAATCCAAATGAAGTCCTGATTGACCACCGTTGTAAGTTGTTGGGTTGCTATCTTATATAAATAGTATACACCCAAGAAGTAATGATAGATCCGGATTTGGGATTTGGAAAAAGGAATGGATGCGTCGAGTCGTTCATTTTCATGTCTTTGGGGTTGGGATGTGCGTGTTTTGTGTGCACATGACTTCTTACAGTATTACATGGTGCAACAGATCCTCCGTATCTAGAACCACCTTCAAAAGCAAGCAACTGCGCCATTTGCTCTTGGTTTTCTAGATGTTTTGAAACCTGTCGGTGGTTCTTGGGGGCCGGGAGCCCCTCTAGCGCCTCACAGCGAAGTAAAAAACTATCACATAAATTCGGAAAGTGTAATATTTCATAAATAATAAAAGGAGACCTCGCTCCTAATGAGAAGAATTAGCACTGGTGGTAAAATGGCGTGCCCTTGCTTCTTACATGTGAATTCCCAAGGCATGTTGTTCAGACCATGTCGTACGTGCACATACCATATGTGAAATTTTCGCAGGCTGTCCGATCACACAGCTGTCATCACACTGCGGGACCTTCGAGACCGCCTGGCAGCCCAAGGTGACAGCTGGATTGCGCGGTGCCCATCACACCTTCATGTTTGGGACAAAGCGGAGGTCAACAGCAACATTACCACTGCGGGCCATGATACAGGGACTTCACCGCCTGGTAGGCAACCACTTCCGGAGGTGGTGGCGGCAAGGGCAGCAACGGTGGCAGCGGCGGCGGCACCAGATGGTGGTGAAGGGCGTCCACGTCCAGCGGCACCCACTTTTCGAGGGCGGAGCCAACCTCAGGCAGCGGCAGCAGCTGTGGCGGCAGCGACAGAAGCAGTGCCAGGGGCTACGGGGCGTGTACTGCTGCCGACATCAGCTAGTGGAAGGCGAGGCAGACCTCCGGCTGCAGCAGCAGCGCCAGGGGTTGCAGGGCATGCGATGCTAGCTGTACCTGTGCCTCCACGGCAAATCAGTTCCCCTGCGGCGGCAGCACCTGGGCCTGTGCCGATTCAACCGGCAGTGGCACATATTGCTGGGGCCCCGAGCAAACCTCCGATGGCGGCGGCGACTGCGTCGCCAGCAGTGCCTGAACAGGCTCTTCGGCGTTCTGCTCGCCAAGCAGCAGCAGCAGCAGCGGCAGCAGCGGCAGCAGCGACAGAAGCGGCAGCAGCAGCGGGAGTGGCAACGGCAGCGGCGCCTATCACACAACCCAGCCCCCACTCAGGAGACACAACAGATATTATGGGCCCCACAGCAGCTCGCAAGAGGCGTCAGGCCAGAGCTGGGGAGGGAAACCCTAAGCGTCGTCTGTGCATCATTGAAGAAGAACAAGAAGCGGAAGAAGAAGAAGGAGAAGATGATGACGATGTGGCGCGCGTGGACGGAAACGGAGGTCACGGTGGTAACGAACGACGTGAAGCCGATATGCCTTCCGTTCGGGAAAGGAGCGATGATGACGGCCACAGGGTTGAGAGGCACGCTCGCCTTCACGATGAGCATCCTGACCACAGCGAGGCGTCGGGATCTGCTGCCCTGCCCCGAGATTCTGACACCCAAGTTGCATGTTCGCCTTTGGAGGACTTGTTAGAAGGTTAGTTTCACGCTGAAAATAGTTGCCCACGATGGATTGGAAACAGCAGTTTTCCAGGCAGCTGCCTTTGCTGTAATCCGAAAGCTGCTGTGCATGTTCAATCTTCTCCTCTCACCAACCCCTAACCTTCCTGACAGGGCCTTACTTGAAATGCCTTTGTCAAACATTGACATGTTTCTCCCGTTACTGGACAGGTGTACGAGGTTCAGCACCGCACGCAACCACGGAGCACTACCTCAGCATGCTCACGAGGGCTGCGAAAGATGGCCTGTTCGACCCATCAAACATACCCACAGAGCTCAACCACCACCTTATGCACCTTGGAGCGGTATACAACATGATGGTGTCATTGGACGCGACTCAGGAGGATGGCCTGTACTCGGCCTTTGTATGCACGCTGTCCAAGATTAGGGACACCTTGAGCACCACCGACCATGTAAAGTAAGCATATGACAAGAACGTGAAGTCTTTCCCTTGCAAGCACAGCGACAACCCGGATGCATGTGTGGTGCCGGTGACCTATGTCGTACAGTATCCTACTTGGGGTACCCTACTAGGAGAAGGCTAGGAGCTTAACTTTACACCTTCATTCGCAATGCCATATGTATTGAGCCATGCTTTTCTTCAGCATTTCACACCCCGTGTGTGCAGGATGGCCGACGCCGAGGCAACATACAAGGCGAGCAAGGCCACCATTGCCGGGCATCGTGAAACCGCTGGAAGACTGAGGGCCACCAATGAGAAGGTGGTGAAGCCACTGCTTGATGCGTCCGAGAGGCTTGCGCGGGAGGCGAAGGAGCTCTATGCTGCAATCGCCAAACAGGAGGCGGCATGCTTGGAATCTGCGGAGCACGAGGAAGCGAAGTCAGCTTATAGCTACTATAAGCAGATGGAGACCGACGTCGTTGTGAACGACATCTTGGTCTTGGCGGCAGATGCCATGCCAAACCGCTTTATGAACGACACGATGAAGGAACTTCTGCAGTTTCCCAAGCAGCGGCAGGCAAGCCTTCCCAAGCGTGTGAACGACCCTGGAAGACCACCAGAGCTCGGCAACGACAGGGATCTGGAGGAACCCCAGGTCATCAAGAAGCTTGGTAGCCGGCTCGACGGTGTTTTGCAGGTTGCCAAGTGCTGTGGGTTTCCAGTCAACGTCACAGGGCCACAAATGCCAAGGCCCCTAACGACGCCGAAGGACACCAGCGCACCAGGTGGGCCTCGCTCTGGACAGGGGCTCAAGGCGGTTACCATGCAAAGCGTGTCTGGTGAGGAACCAGGGTCAGATGAGAGGGAGGTTAGAAACGCTGAGAAAGCTGCAGAGGAGGCGCGCGTGTATTATCGTGGGCTACGTTGTGGCACTGGTGCAGCAGACTCTCCAGACGAGCAGGGGCTTGCAACTCTTGCTGAAGCAGCAGCCACTCAAAAAAACCATGTTAGTGTGCTGCCGTCACAGCTTCCACCTCCGTTATGCAGCCAATCCGGCTCCGAGGGTGGTGTCCACGAGGACCTGCCATCACAGCCTTTTGCCAGGGGTCCTGGGACTCAAGTCGTCCCAGAAACATGCCTGGACGACTGCCTGGCGGAGATGCCTGATGCACGGCAACTGGGAGCGCAAGTCCGTGGATCTGGTGCGCCCAAGTTAGCAATGCAGCTTGTTGGGCCTCATGGCAATGGTGGGCAGGAGGTGGAGACTGGCGAGGATGAGGAAGGGGACGAGGATGAGGAAGGGGACAAGGATGAGGAAGGGGACGAGGATGAGGAAGGGGACGAGGATGAGGAAGGGGACGAGGAGGTGTAGAAGGGCGAGGATGAGGAAGGGGATGAGGATGAGGAAGGGGATGAGGATGAGGAAGGGGACGAGGATGAGGAAGGGGACGAGGATGAGGAAGGGGACGAGGGTGAGGAAGGGGACGAGGATGAGGAAGGGGATGAGGATGAGGAAGGGGACGAGGAGGTGTAGAAGGATGAGGATGAGGAAGGGGACGAGGGTGAGGAAGGGGATGAGGATGAGGAAGGGGACGAGGGTGAGGAAGGGGACGAGGGTGAGGAAGGGGACGAGGGTGAGGAAGGGGACGAGGATGAGGAAGGGGACGAGGAGGTGTAGAAGGGTGAGGATGAGGAAGGGGACGAGGAGGTGGATAGGGAGGCAGAGGGTGCGTGGGTGGATGGTGATCATGCTGAGGCGGCTGGGGAAGGGATGCAGGGGGCCTGGAAGTACTGACAGCTAGCAATGTTCAGGAGTGGGATGTTGCTGGGAAGTGGCGTGGCATATGTAGCTGTGGAGACGTTTTCCAGGGGTTGGGTGAGGTTTGAAGCGTGAGACAACGTGTGTGTCCAATTCCAGATGGGAATACTGGTCAGCCCCGGTGCACAGGCATGCCATGTTGTAGTGCTCGTTGATACGCGGCGCATACCATGTGGGACAGGACAGTGCTAGTTATCTGTTTGCGTGTTGCTCCACGAATTAGCATTTAGGTTCAAGCCTTTTGCCCTTTCCGTTTTGTTGTTGCCTTGTGTGCTCCGCATGCGCGGCATGTTTCGCAGGCGCTCTCCTGCACAGTAGATGCAACGGACCAGAGAACATCTCCGTACAAATATGCCGTCCAAAGCGTTTGGCTTTGCTGTGTTACACAATACAATGTTCTTCCTTGCTTCGATCTGAGTTGGGGTGCTGTGTCACCGCAGATGTACGGTGCTGGGTTTCCGCTGAGCATTTGCTACCAGCAGTAAGATTTTTGACGTATCGGATGTATGGTGATGATCGTGACCACGTCCCCCAATACGTTGTGTGGGAGGTGTCATGGGTGTAAGGAGCAGGACGAACGTGAGGGGCCCTCTGGCACGCGGCTGCACACGCACACGCACACGCACACGCACGTGCGAATACCGTTGGTCGGGTCACAGAGCAAAATTGCAGTGCCTTTGTAACAACAATATCTTGTTTTCATGCTCGCGACCCACAAAGTTCAGCTGCGGGCCTCGCAACTTCCCGCGGTCCGAACGCATCTCATAAAAAGACGTTGGCCGTTGCACCAAAATAATTTTAATATTACCCAGGATTATGTAGACCTCAAATCCAATGCAGTTTTGCTACATGCGGCATGCTCGGGTGCTTCATGTTTGACCACAGGCCGCGTCACAGAACTGCAAGAATACGGCCCGCCTGCAGGACCGAATGCACTGCAATATTATAGAATTATAAACCCTTCAAAATCATGCAAACAGATTTTCAAAATACTACGCCATCATGGAAATCGCCTCCTCCTAGTAGTAGGCAAATAGGGCCGGTCATCCGTGAATCGCATCCGATGCGATAGAAGCGAAAATCCTGAAAGTGGAGATTGAAATAGGGGCTGTTGAGACGCGGCTGTTGACATGCAAGGACGATTAGAAGGATTACTTACGGAACAAGGAAATCCACCTCCGCAAGGAGAAGGAACAGCTTCGCGAGAAGGAGAACATTTTGCTTCGCAATGGTGAGTTGTGTCAGCGCATGTTTGAGGCCGTGGCGAGGGCCTCGCGCAGACCCGGACGTCGCATTTTTGCACTCCTGGATGCATCTGACTTAACAAGTCCACATGTATCGAGCATGGGGTGTTCAGCTGTTCCACAACGGTTTGCCAAAGAGCCTTGTTAAGGTAGATCCATGTCTCCATCCCTCTATGGCGCTTTCAAGGCCCCTAGCCACGTTTGTATGATTTTCGGAAAACCGTTAGCAAGCTCTGTGTTTCCTTTTTTAGCCGGTATCTTAACAATCAACATGCAAAAGAGGTCTTGCATTGATTGATGATCTTCCTCAGCACCGAGCAAGCACAGTGTCACCCCTGTAAGCAACGCCAAATCTCGTCAGCCTTGAGGTTAGGTTATTACTGTAGTTGGGGGGCTTCCTGTGGCACACCTGTAAAGCCCCCTTCTTTCTCTCGACCGGGAACGATTATTAAAGTATCGTTCACAGCAGTATTAAAGTATCGTTCACAGTATCGTTCACAGCAGCTGCAGCACAAACTCGTGCAGCTCCGCACCTGAAGCACCCTCCAGCTGTTCGGCCGCCAGCCGCAGCCCCACGGTGGTGGGGAATTCATGGAGGTCGTGAACCCCCACATGCTCCAGCAACGTCACCGCCAGCAGGAAGAAGTCCGCAGCCGTGCATGTCATGTGGATGTCGACCAGCCAGTGTGTTGTGGTGGATTCCCTCGGGACCACACCCAGGCGGCATGCGGAGCCGAAGTCACCAAGGATGCAGTCACCTGCAAGGAAGCAACAATGAGAAAGGCAGGTCAGGCGAATTAAGCATACCAACATGCACCGAACATGGCACAGCATTCATCCAGCTGTGATCCAGCCGCGTACCTTGACTGTTCAGGAACACTTTTGCAGCCTTGATGTCATTGTGCCCGTTGCCAGCCTGGTGCACAAGACCAAGCGTGGTGTGGATCTGCTGGCCGCACCGCAGGAGGCAGGCTGCATTCATGGGGCGGGGCACATGCTGCAACATGGCAGGGTACAGGGGCATCAGCATCGGAGATGACATCCCTGGGGCTGCACCGGACTCACAATGCCAGTGACTGCGGCTTCCAGCAGGTCTCTGATCACTTTGTGCTTGTGCTCCACGTCTGCAGGGTCCAGTGTGAACTTGGCCAGCAGTGGTTTGACGTGGTCCTGAAACGCCATGAGCAGCACCACCCTGCAGCATGGGTGTGCAAGCAACAACACGACTTGTCAAACACATGCCATGACACCTGCTTGCACCCAGCGGCAGCCTTCACATGTTGCATCACGTGATTGCACCTTGCAGGCATACCGCTGCTGTATGGACTGTTGAACACTAGGCTGTTGTGCTCCTTAAACAGCACCTTTGTGATGCTGTGAGGTGATGCCGTGATGGAATGGTACAACTGCTGCAGCAGCTTGTTGTCGGTGAATGGCAGCTGTGGTGTGAAGAACTCAACAAGATCCAGGTGGTCAGCATGTGGGACCCCAGAGCTTGCCCGACCTACAATCATGGCTTGAGCACCTAGTGGAGAGGCTGGAACTGCGCTTGGTGCAGGATCTTGTTGAGTCCTTCGCGCCACAGCTGCCATTCGCCGATGACGAGCTGCTGCAGTGGTGGTACCATTCTGTCGTGGCATCACCTCACAGCATCACAAAGGTGCTGTTTAAGGAGTGCAATGGCCTAGTGTTCAATGGTCCGTACAGCAGCAGTATGCCTGCAAGGTGATCGCACCTTGCAGCAGCAGTATGCCTGCAAGGTGCGATCACGTGATGCAACATGCAAGGGCTGCCACTGGGTGCAAACAGATGTCATGGCATGTGTTTGACGAGTCGTGTTGTTGCTGGCACACCCATGCTGCAGGGCGGTGCTGCTCATGGTGTTTCAGGACCACGTCAAACCACTGCTGGCCAAGTTCACACTGGACCCTGCGGACGTGGAGCATGAGCACAAAGTGATCAGAGACCTGCTGGAAGCCGCAGTCACTAGCATTGTGAGTCCGGTGCAGCTGGCCAGGTGCAGCCCCAGGGACGTCATCTCCTTCAGTCAGTCCAGCGTGCGTGTCAAGTGCGCGATGCTGATGCCCCTGTACCCCGCCATGTTGCAGCATGTGCCCCGCCCCATGGATGCAGCCTGCCTCCTGCGGTGTGGCCAGCAGATCCACGCCATGCTTGGTCTTGTGCACTAGGCTGGCTACTGGCACAATGACATCAAGGCTGCAAAAGTGTTCCTGAACAGTCAAGGTACATGGCTGGATCACGGCTGGATGAATGCTGTGCCATGTTCGGTGCATGTTGGTATGCTTAATTCGCCTGACCTGCCTTTCTCATTGTTGCTTCCTTGCAGGTGACTGCATCCTTGGTGACTTCGGCTCCGCATGCCGCCTGGGTGTGGTCCCGAGGGAATCCACCAACACACTGGCTGGTCGACATCCATGTGACATGCATGGCCGCGGACTTCTTCCTCACTCGGGGAACGACTTGGTCATGGATGTGGTCATGCGGGGGGTTTCCTGTCATAGATCTGGTCATGTTGCCTCATGACCACTCATGAGGCCTCATGACCGGTCATGTTACCGGTCATGAGGCAGAGTCATGGTCATGACAGTTGTCATGCTCCTTGCGCAGCATGACGGATCATGAATTGCCACTCATATATGTAAATTCAGTCATGTTCCCAATGGTCATATGCTGGCTATGTGTTCATGTTTTGTTCCTTTCTAAAAAGTGACAATTATATGCCATATGGACTCCCGAATCCCCTCTGAAATGCTGCATAGTATATTACCTCCATAACAATGTGCACAATGTACTATACAGCATCCCTGCCGGGATTCTGGAGTGCACTTGAATTACCTTCGTTTCAGCCACTTGCAGTGACTTGATATGCATTCAGGCGCGGCCGTAAACAAAGCCCTTAGGCTTAGCTGCACTTATCCAACGCAAAAGATCAGTATATGCCAGCTAGCAGGGCAACTTCCTTTTGGCCTGTTGCCAAGCCTTACTCGGTCAGCTCCCTTACACCCTGTTGTTAATTTGAAAGCCATATGTTACATACTTAAGGCATGTATTTAAGGTTTAATTAGCAAAGATTCTCTCCTGCTGTGTTCAAGCATGACAAGTTAAGTCACCAGCTCGCACCGTCCCACAGGCACAGCATTGTTGATGTAACTAGCTAAAACATGTGGGAGGTGCATTAGTCTCAACCGCAGGCGCGGCGGCGGCCATACTCCACCCCCTGTCTTTGCACTGGTGCCGATATGCATGTGACCGACTACCAAACCAGTTGGCACAGTTGGTGCAGTAAAAAGGCTGGGAGGAGTCCGGAGCTACTTCCGGTCTGTAAATGGTCTTTCGTGGTTTGGATGCCACCTCCAGCGCATTCAATGACATGGCAAACTGGCTAATGTGACCAGTAAGGCCTGCTGGCAGTGACGTGGCTGGAGTGTGTGGGGGTTCACGACCTCCATGAAGGCCCCACCACCGCGGGGCTGCAGCTGGCAGCCGAACGGCTGGAGGGTGCTTCAGGCGCGGAGCTGCACAAGTTTGTGCCGCAGCTGCTGTGAACGATACTTTAATAATCGTTCCCGGTCGAGAGAAAGAAGGGGGCTTTACAGGTGTGCCACGGGAAGCCCCCCAACTACAGTAATAACCTCAAGGCTGACGAGATTTGGCGTTGCTTACAGGGGTGGGGTGATGAGGTGTTCAGCTTGTACACTCATCACTGCCATGGATATAGAAGAAGTGTTTGCTTACCACACCTAGCTGCCTGGGACTCAAGATGCGGCGCCTCTTGACTATGGCATTGGCGTGGTTGGGAAGGGTGGTTCAGCATGCTTTAATATACCCCTAGGCGGTTCAGTAAGTGTAGCAAGCTACATTTCCCTTAGAATATTTTAACGATTACTTTTAACAATAACTGTTAATTTGTTAAACGATTTGACTCAAGTTTCGTACATGTTCCGAGTTTCGTCACATGTCGCGAACTGGGCAGCTGTTCGTAAGCGAATCTAACGGGATGGGGCCCCGGGCCCCACCAACATTATCCTAGTACGGCAAAGTCCGTAGTAGGGATTATCCAGCAGGTAGGCCGAGATATAAGCTACCCGGGCGGGGTGTTCTGGCCAGACACTGACGTATCACATTACTAGGTGTTCGGAGTTCAAGACTCCGCTGCCGCCGTCTCTAATCGTTATGTACACGTCTATGTACGCTAGTGCTTGCCGCCTGGTTGGACTTCTTCCTACATCGGTGAGGACTAACAACTCCACGCTTCCACGCTGTCAGTCGTCCCGTCAGGTGAGCGACTGCTACAGTAAGCCTGGCAGGTCTTACCTGATAGTGCTGCTAGTTGCCTTCTGCTTTGCAGGATGTAGATTCAGGGCATTTGCAAGTGTTGCATGTATGTTGTCAGCCTTTCCAGCATTATAGAATTATGGTGTACATTCATGTCAGGATAGCCAGTTGCAGCTGTGTGCACATTGCAGTTGCTTTGGCATTCGCAAGCCTGCCTGCAGGTTTCGTGTTTGGTTGAGGTGTGGATAAGCAGGTCGTGGGGTGCATTTGCCCAAACACGCCAGCTGATATGGGCTCTGCCGCGGATGATGTGCATTCCACCATGTGGAATGGCTATCGTGGCTTGTCAGATGCGTGATGAGGACATTAAGACACTGTCAACGACGCGGTGGCGTTGACTTGTACAGGTTTTTATGGTTGTTGGCACAGGACTAGGGAGTGGGAATGTGGGTTGGATGGGTGGGCAGGTGTGTGCTGGTCGCACTGGCTGCATGTGAAGAAGTGGCGAGACTAGCAAAGTAACCGTTGCCTGTGTTGAGATTGTGCAAATGGTTGCTTACCAAATAGATACAAGGACCGCGGCAAGCGTGCATACCAATGTAACCTTTTATGTGTACGCACGCTAGAATTGGAAAGGCTCTCACCAGTCCTGCCCTCCTAGGGCACATCTGGGGGTGGGGCAGTAAAGCTGATTCGTACTGCAAAAAAACCGTTTTGCTTTCGGCTGCAAAATGTCCGAGACTTAATTGCCTTTTGCTGATATTAGCCTCCCAGTTCCCCCATCAGCCCCGGCAGCTCAAGCAGCACTTGACAGCACCTCGCAGCGACATCCTTCGGCGCCGCCATAGCCCCCCTGCCCTCATCACTGCATGCAAGGTGCTTACTGACCAGTGTGCAACGATGACAAAGCTGCCACAATTGCAACTGCCAATTGTCTTAACATGTCCAAGTGGCGGGAGGTGAAAAGGGAGGCCCACATGGCCGTGTTCATGGCGGGGCCCACCTGCAGATGTTGGGAGTTGGGAGTTTTGGTGGTTTGGATCGTTGAGGGCTTTGGTGTTGAGGGCAATGGTAAGCGCAACGGAGGAGGGGACCGGGACCTATGACACGGGATTAGGGCTTATGGGACCAATCTGGGTCGAGCCTTCTACCCCTACAAAACTACTAAACGGAGCTGGGGTCGATGATGATGAGGTCCATGTGTGTGTGTGTGTTACATGGTTGGGGGTGCGTGACCCCATACCTGTAAGACTACCCATACGAGCCGAAGGCCCAAGGGCAATACTACAACGCCTAAAAGCCACGGAGAAAAGAAAAAAAACACCGCACATCAGCCCAGACTAGCGTCCAAAGGGGGTAATTGAGTTTCGGTGAGCCCACATACGTTCCAACATCCTCGCCAGGCGTGCGGGTTCCCATTGCATGGCCTCCAACATACTCTGTTGATGATCGAATCCCTCTTCAGCACGAATATCATTATAGGCTGGGCATTCCAATAACACGTGTTTTTCATCCTCAATTCGGCTATTAGGACCACAACAGTGGCAAAACCGCTGCCCCCTGGGGACATGGTACTTGCCCCTTCGTGCTCTGTTCGCCTCCAAAGCCCAGCAACATAAACGAAACTGCATTAGCTTACGATGTGCTAAACGAGGAATGAAAACATTAGCATGTGTTGGCCACATGACGGCTGTGGCTCCCGAAAAGGGCAGCCCCATCCAGTGCTTATACTTCGCCATTTGCACTCCCGGTTGCTTCCCATCTGATGGGTACTCCTCCTTTTTTTTTCCTTTTTCTCCGTGGCTTTTAGGCGTTGTAGTATTGCCCTTGGGCCCTCGGCTCGTATGGGTAGTCTTACAGGTATGGGGTCACGCACCCCCAACCATGTAACACACACACACAGTCAGACGCGTATGGTCCCAGCCGCTCATCAAACGCTCTCTTAGTGCCGTTATTATCGCTCCTTCTGGTAGAGGTCTACTCAACAACCAGTCAACACGCTCCTTTACCCCCACGACTTCTTGCGGTATTCCGCTCCAAATGTTGCACTCCAAGAAGGAAAACAGTCGTAACATTGAGATTCCCCAACCCTCCCATTCCGGGTTGGTCAGGGCATCGGTTATCTCCTGCCGTAAAACTGCATGAGCAATGGATCCCACTTGCTTTTGAAGGCGGTTCCAGAAACGGAGAATCTGCTTCACCATGTAATATTGTAAGGGGAGTTCAGCCAGCTCCGCGTACAACAGCCTGTGGGATGGCCGTGCCGTCCCATGTGTGGTGAGGAGGTCCATGTGTGGTGATAACCATATACATTCGCTATGATACCTCTCTTTCCAGCCTCTTAACCTCGTACCACCACGCCGATGCCTTACCCCGGCTCTCTTCGCACCCTCCCATATACCTCAGGCATCTCACTGCCCTGCATGCACCTAGCATCAGCGACTTGGCATGCCCCCCTGGAGAGCTAAAGGAGTTGCCACACACAGGCCGTCCTCCTCCTCCTCTCCATCCGTCATGCATGAGGTAGGCGGGCCGGTTTCGCAGCTAATCGTAGTAGAGATGAATATACAAACGATATAATGTAATGTAATGAAATGTAATGTAATGTTACAGAGTGGGAGGCTTCTGGGCCGCTTTATCACATTGTCAGTTCTACGACTTTATCACCTTATAGCACCATCCACCACTACCACACTGTACTTCGCCATACGAACTGTAAGTCCAAGGCGGCGGATCCAGCCTTCAGGGACCCCTCCTCATCCATTCACCCGAACACCCGAAGAGACGGAGAGTTCGGCAATCGCCACCAATCTAGCGTGCAAATCTGGTCCATCAACTGTGACCTCAACTTCACGTCTCAGCAGCTAGCCATATCCCGACTAATTCGGGGATCTCCCGGGGAATTGAACCCAGGACCTTAATCCGCTAATTACAGTAGTGCCACCCCAGACCAACGCTATGTATAACATGCATCGTGATCTTTTGCACGTATTTGGAGATTTGCAAACGGTTCGAAGGCCTCCGGTTCTGTACTGGTGAATTTCCCCTCACCTCGTCCCCTCACCATCACCGAAGACAAAAACCGTCCCATCAGCATAGAAACACCACCATCGTCGGAAACCATATCATCGTCGCCACCACCAAAACACCGCCTGCAACGCACATAACAGCTCCACCATGGCTTGGCAGCAGAGACCTTCCTGCAGACATCAGCCGGATTGTGGGAGCACTGGGTCACTTGCCGCCACTGCAGGACATTGGCAGAACCCCTCTGGGAGAGAGTCGGGCCACAGCACCCCATCCTGGCGGTCGTGGAGGAGCGGGTGTGGTGTGCAGCACCGGTGGAAATCATGGCCTAAATAGCCGTGCTAGTGTAGGGTCAGGGGCGTTTATTGTAGGGAAGCAGAGAGAGCAAGGGAGAGGGCAGGAGTAGGGATAGGTGGGAAACGTAGGTGATATGGATGTGGTGTGGTGTGGTGTGATGAGCTCCGCCCACTGAGCTCCAGGGGGTAGTGGTGGAGGGGCGACTAGGAACGGGGAGCTAGGGAGGGCAACTGGCTTGGTGGGGGGATAGGGGGCCTTTGCGTGTGGGTGGGGGGAAGCGTGCTGCCGCTTCCGCTTCCGCTGCCATTACCCCCGCTGTAGTTGGTGCTGCTGCTGCGGCGGCTGGTTTCTACTCGACCTGGAGACATGTGATCTAACGGACAATGTGCCGCCTGCCGGGTTCTCCCCTGCGGGTTGGCGCACTGACTCTACACTGGTGGAGGGCTGCTACACGTTCGCATCAGATCTCCTCCAGCTGGGTCCCCTCCTGCGTGACGTGTGCGGTCGCCTGGTATTGTCTGCAGAGGGCAGGGTGTTCATTGAGGCACTCAGCACGCCCGCCAAAGACCATGCAAGCAGCGCTAAGCTGCTGCTGGACCATAAATGGTTGTGCTGCAAGGGAGCAGGTGCTTAACCTGGCGACTGTTAGGTAGGGTTGAAGGAGACGAGCTGCGTAGCTAATTGCAGGTTTTGTGTCTTATTGGTGTCCCCCCAGCAGGTGCCATAATGGTGCCATGATGGCGGTGGCGCGTTGCATGGCGGTTACTGGAGCACCTGGTGAGGAACAGACACCGGTGCCAGGTTCCATCCTGTGGGCTGCCAGCCCGGCTAGTCCGGCGGCCCTCTTGTGAACAGGCTGAACACAGCCATGTCGGACCTGTTCCAACTTGGGTGCATGCATGGCCGGTTAATGTGTCTTTAACGATTGTTAATTGGTCGGTTTGGTTAATGAACTTCAGTAGTGTTAAAAACGGTCGGTAACCGACATGTTTATGCCATAGGGATGGCGTTCAAGCAGCGCGGCATTGGTCTAGTGCTCTCTGTTAGGGCAGCGACGCCATCCTGATGGCTCCGAAGGCCCAGCTCTGAACAGCTGCTGGCCCAAGAGTGGTTGCAGTAGCAGGGTGAAACTTGCAAGAGCTGTGAGCGTGCAGCCAGAAGCTTGTTGTGTTTACCGAAGTGGTGCACAGGGCCAGCTGTGCAGCCGCTAGCAAGCTGATCTTGTGCAGGTTCTTGCAGGCAGCAGCAGCAGCAGAGCAGAGAAGGGTCTGAAAGTGCTGGCGTGGGCGTGAGCTATGCTGCTGTGGAGGCTTCTTGGGTTCTAGTAGCAGCTAGTGATGCTTGGACGCGGGGAGAAGCACTGGTAGCGGTGCTCTGCTTTGGGGGGCTTTTAAATCTTTTAGAATATCATCAATAGGCAGCCCCAGAAAGCATGCTTTGAGGAGAGTACGCTTTGTGATGGCGTGCTACAAGAGCAGTTACGGAAAACGAGCATGCTTTCCACCCGTACCCTCGGGGCGGTAAGCGGAAACGGCAGCTTGTTTAGTTCTTGTTAGTCCGCCGACAACTTTACAGCGCTCTTATAACCGCGCCCCAGTGAAGCCACCTTGTAAGACATCGTCAAGACCTCAAAACTTCGAGGGCAGTAGATAAAAGATAGATGTGTCACTTCTTCCAATCTTCGATCACGTATCTTCGTGCAATAATGCCTACTGGACAGCTGTCATCGCTGCATTTCTGCCTAGTAACTAGCCACACGTGAGGATGCGGTACAAGATGCCTGACAAAGGTGGCAGTTTTTGTGTTACTAACACGGTTTACTGCTGGACCGTTACTTAGGGTTCTACGACTGCCGACTTCCTATCTCCTAGCTGCCCTCATCTCCACAAGTTATGTGAACGCAGGGTGTGCAACCCGCCACATGCTTAGGTTATATGCCTCTGCTGACGGAAATGCGAGAAGTTACGGTACAACAGCCATCGCACACCAACGGCAATGGTTGCAGCATTTACTGACTGCCACGAGGAGGGAGAAGATAAAGTTTGCAGGCCTGAATTCACAGATATCCGTGTCGGGGATACAAGGAAAAAGTAAGATAAACTATAAGTATATTTGCTACGCGACAGTGCTGCACCAGGGCTTGGATTGATGAAACGCAGGGAAACATAGGCCAACAAAACACTGAACAAGCGTAAGAAGCTCCTCAACGCTGCTAGCGGGAAGTGGATTGAACAGGATGGCATGCACCGACTTGCGCCTGAGCGATGTGTACGGATTTCCACTGGTAACTAAAACTTGTTGACGGAAAGCTAACCGTGTCCTATAGATCTTTCTGCATTCAGGTTACCTAGTTGCTCAGGCTGCGTGTGTCCCAATTAAACTGCGAACTGCGTTCATTCTTAAAACTTTATTTGCTGCAGCGCGGGGTGGGAGCGATCCAAATTATTTGCCTTACAATGTTTTCTTTACTTCAAAAGCCAGTATCCTCATATTGTTATCATGGCAGTCGCGCAACTCTAACCCCCGATTGGCAAACAAGAACGGCGAAGGTTGGCTTCCTAAGAGTTTCGTCTTCAACTTCGGTTAGGATACCGTGGAAATTATCAAACAGCAACTGCGCCCCGCTTGTTCTCTGCCGGGCAGAGCCAGGGCGTCAGCTATCTGTGACCGACCTCATATCGTTGTTGACGAGAGCATCCAGGGCATGGGACAAGTATGACAAAGACCGTAATGGCTCACTGTCGCTGAAGGTGAGTTGTTACGTCCGGTTGGAAACAGTTTTGCACTGCCACGTGACAGAAGCTGCACGCTCGTAAGGAAGGCGGATGAAGGGCAATACATCCTTGCAGGCGGGCTTCCAGCCACCGCTCTTGAGTGGGGTACTACGAAATCCACGCCGCAGCTGCTACGCAGCCTTATAGACGCTCTCCGTAATGCCGTCGGCCAACCTCCACAGCTCCTGCAATTGGCACGCCCGAGACAAACTCCTGACGCTGCACAACGTTCCCCTTTCTTTCCGCCATACTTGCGACCTGCCTGGACGCGCGACAGGAGTGTGAGGAAATCTTTAACTCCGCAGAGATCACCCAGGCGTTCGAGAGCTTGACCAACATGTCCCATCGCGCTTACACCAGTCGTGACCTGGAGCCCTACTTCAAGCACGCTGACAAGGACTCGAGCGGCACGCTGTCACGGACCGAGTTTCTGGCCTTGTACCTGGCGATCATGGGTGACAGGGTCAAGCGGAATCCACTGGTGAGGGCGCCATGGGTCGAAACTGCTGAATTTGAATGTGGCCTGTGGCATTAAGCGCGGTCGGCATGGGTAATCCCCTTGATGTTACGGCCAAGCAAAGTTATATCTAGGATGGCCACTAATCTCGGATCCTAAGGAGGCATGAATGTGGGTCGGCTCACTTATCGGGGGAAAACGGTAGAACAGGGCTACGAAAGGCACCATCAGGGGAGTCGGTTTGCACGCGGCCGCCCCTGCCATTGTCCTTAAAGACGAAGAGGGCGGTACTGTGGTTCGCGATGTGGGTCGTGGGTATTGAGCTGACCCACATGGCTGCAAGGCAGCTGCGGAAGGAGCGCGGGCGTCTGATTGCTGCTCAGGACCTGACAAGCCGCCCTGCGACAGCCAAATAGATGTGCGCACGGGCTTCTTATATCATCTGCTTGTGGTTATATTGTAACCGTTAAATGCTACAAAATTTTAGGTCCCGCCTCCTTCAGCACTTCCTTATAACCATGCCGCCCGACCGCGCTCTCCACCCCAGCTCCTGGCGGAGGCGTTACTGGGCTTCATTGACAAGGACAAGAACGGCGTGCTTGAGGGCAAGGAGCTCAAGGGCTTGCTGCTCATCCTGGGATTTGCGCCGGCGCTGCTTCTGCCCATCCCGGACTTTGTTCGCCTGGAACACAGGCCCATCCTCAAACGACTCGGCAGGGTGCTGGAGGGCAGCGGCGACCGTGGCAGCGACGGCAAGGCTAAAAAGGGCTAGGTAAAGGCCCTAGCGACCAGGACCAATGGCCACGGGACCAAGGTCCGTAACAAACCAGGTGGGACGGGCAATGGCGGCGGCGTTGATGGGTCAGCTCGCATCGGATACGTTATATTTATTTACAACGAAGATCTACGTTTCATGGCCGCATTTGATCCTCGTGTCTGATAACGCCAAGCTTACACACAGGCAGTGGCTTGGCGCCTTCCCGTGCTGTAGCTTGCACAGTACTTCTGCGTAGTGTACCTGCTTTGTGGTCTTCGAAGCGTCAATGTTTCGTAATGCATGCAGCTACAAACCCCTGATCCACTCCAGGTAGTCGTACAGCAACCATTTTTGCTTTTCTTCAAGTATGAAGGAGGCGGATATTACTTGTTGTCCGGAGCTCCCTTGCACTATATTAGGTAACCTGTGTCAGACAATGGGGCTTAGCCCCTACGTTCCCATGACCGTTCCCCTTTGAACCCTTGTTTAAGATTACCACGGTGATTTTGCTGAGGCGGGGTGTTGTGACACGGAGTACAGTGTCATAACGCCAGTACATAAGAGAAGACATCCGCAGCGAAATCGTTTTTGTAAACGAGGTATGTCTGGTCATAAACCTGATGATAATGTGAGCGCTGTTCCCCAAGTCTGTACTGTGTACGGTATTCGAGCAGGGCAGTAAAGGAGTGGGCCGTGCCGTTAGGAGAGCCGATAGGAGACAAGGCCAGGGTCCGTCGTTACCTGGAAGCCTTTCATAAGTCTGCGAGGAATGGGCTGACACATGGACAGTTTCGTTTATGTTGCTGGGCTTTGGAGGCAAACAGAACACGAAGGGGAAAGTACCATGTCCCCAGGGAGCAGCGGTTTTGCCGCTGTTGTAGTACTAATAGCCGAATCGATGATGAAAAACACGTGTTATTGAAATGCCCAGCCTATAATGATACTCGTGATGAAGAGTTTTTCAATCATCAACAGAGCATGTTGGAGGCCATGAAATGGGAACCAGTACGTCTGACGAGGATGTTGGAACGTATGTGGGCTCAGTTATCCCCTTTGGACGCTAGTCTGGGCTGATGTGCGGTGTTTCCTGTTCTCAATGGCATTTAGGCGTATAGATATTGCCCTTGGGCCCTCGGCTCGTATGGGTAATTTTACAGGTATGGGGTCACGGACCCCTAACCATTTAACACACACACACATGGACATATTACTCTTCAGAGCCGAATCCTCGGACTGGATCTCAATTTTAAGTGAGCCAAAACGGGGCTGCGGGATCCAGGCACCTTGGGAATGGTGAGGTCCAAAAAGGACCTTCAAATGGCATGGAAGAACATTAGTCAGAGGGACCGGAAGGGCTTTCCCAAGGTCGCGGTCCTCCTGGCCCGCCCGCACCCATGCTTGTAACACTGGGCCCGCACCTTTTCATCGGATCGGGTAAGTGGCGCAGCACACTGGGGACAGATGCCCGGCAGCCGCGCTTTCTGAAAAGCATATGCCGTGTCAAATCTTCTTTATGACCCATCGCCTGACACTCATCGTAGATATGAATGCTTAAATTGAGCAACATTACCGCACCAATGGTCAAACAACGTTCGACATCCACCGCAACCACCAACGTCAGTGCCACGACCCATGACACTGGACCAGCAACCACCAGGAAAGCAACAGTCAACCAACCGCACAACCCAGTTGGGACTTCACCATGAACCCAAAAGATTATTGGTAGTTTCATAAACCTAGCTCTTTCTTAACATTTTAAGCGACTTCGAGCTTTAAGAACCTGACAGCTCTGCTGTTGACCAACCCGCAATCTCTTATTGCATGTGCTCCCCCCCACTCCTGTACCTTTCCTTGGCATACAATATCAGAACTACTCCTGCCGCATGGTTGCAAATGTAGGTTATGCCTCGGGTGTCAACTTTGATTTGCTATACGGGAAGTGGCTCCGCTTATTTGGGACTAACCAGACCGTGGTGTGGGGCTTGCCTTGGTTCCCCTTTGGCCTTTTTCCCAGCTCCACTGCGTTTGTCTGCAGCCAGCACCAGAGATCCGGTCGGAGCCACTGTATTGTCGTTCGTTAACATGACCCTTGTCAAGGGGCTGTCAAGGGGCTACTCCCAACTATGCAACTCAAGAGGAACGGACAAGTGCACACGCACGACCTTTATTTGCTACAAAAGCAGGCTGTACACCGTCGCTGTTAACGCCGCACCAAAAGACAAGCATCGTAACCTCCTGCCCTCCTCAATCGCCACCAGCAAGTGGTGACATCTGCAGCCCACTTAACATCAAGCGGATTTAGCTCAGTTGGGAAAGCTCTAATCTGAAGTTTTAGAGGTTGCTGATTCGATCCTAGCAACTGACAATTTACTCAAACTTTGACACAAACGGAGAAGCGGTAATCAATTTCCTCTGATCGTTTTGAATTGGTGCGTCGTTAGCGCACTGACATTCGCCCTATGCCTTTGCAAGGTAGACGCACACAATTTTACTCATTCACCGGACAGCACCACCACCTTATCCCCAGGCTGGAGCTCCGTTGCAGCTCCAGATGGGTGTAGCGGCACTCCCAGCTGCAGCCGCGGTTGTGCCGCCATACCGGCGGTGGAGGTGGAGGCGTGCAGCAGACCAATCACCGTCACGCCGTGAGCTCTGCCAGCATCCTGAACCTACGGGCCACGGGAGGGCGGGATGCGTGTGGGGTTGGTAAGACTTGTTCGGCTGGCTAAGTGCGGCTGGCCTCGGAAATTGAACTACAACCGAATCTAGAAGATATAGCTGGAGATGCCGTCTGACGTATGCTACTGAGGATTTCCACCCTGCAACAGGACCACCGCAAGTAGACACCGTTCATGTTTTGAAGCCTGATTACGAAGCCTGTCCGGACGAAAGCACGGGGGAAATGGCACCACCTCACCCACTCCGCCAAACAAAGCCGCTTTAGTGCCAATAGCCACACCTGATCCCACGTGAGCTGTTGATTGTACGGCAGTTTCAGCCCTGGCGGTGTACGGAGATGGATCTCGACGCCTTCCGCATTAGACAGCTCGTGGAACAGCCCCGACAACCGTGGCTCAGCCGCCACCTGCCGTACAGACCAAAAGGCCGGGAGATAGCTGCTATCAACCCTATCAATTAGTTCGTTCCTAGGTGTAAAGCATGGCTTCCGAAGACAAAAGGCCGAGTACCACGCTTCATACTGTACCTAGCGATTGATGTTATGGAGGTTTCAGGGCTGAGGCCCGCTGCAGAGGCCCCGTGCCGCGATTTGATGAACCTTCCAGTTGTCCCCAGAGCAGTCGTGCCGTGGCTTGCAGCCTCGCATTGGCGGCCCTTCCGCCTAGATGCAGGCAATCCTTGCTTCCCACGCTTCGTCCCTTGCCTCACCCTCTGCCCCGGCCCGCCCGAGCACTGCCTCTACCGCACCTGTGTCACCACGCCAGCCAAAAGCTCGTCTGCATTAATGGCCTCTATTGTGATCTGTCGCCGCACTGGCCCGCCTCCACCGCCGCCGCCGGCCCCGATCTGCACGTGCGCCAGGCTGTTCATGATCTCTCTGACACGTGGATCAATGACGCTGCAGACCAGGTTCAATGGCGGCGGCTGCGGCCGTCTTGATGCAGCGACGGAGGCCAAGTTCGACTGCAACTCCGCCACGGTGGCGGCGGCGGCGCTGGCCTGGTGGAGTGGCGGCGGAAGCGACTGCAACTGTATCAGCGTCGCCAGCGCCTGTGCATCCGCATTGTCGGTGCTGACTCCCTCCAAGCCTGTACAGCAGGGACGTGCCACCCAAGCCTCCCAACTCAGGCACACATATATCCAAATTGCACATATATTCTGCAAGGTGGATGCTTCTCGTGACACCTCTGCTTGTCGCGGGACCCTGCTCTCGTACCAGTTGAAGAGTCGTTAAACCTCTTCAATCCCTCATATGGATATGCCCACAATGAACTAGCGCACTCCATTCCACATGGCGCGGCTTGCACGCGCGCGAAAGGACCCAAGACGCTCCGCTGCCGCCTTGGCTGTAGACTGACAAAGCCAACGGCAATCAAGGTATACCCCTCCAAACATTTAGGACATGCCCTTTAAATTGTGTTTTGTGGCTGTGGAATGTGTTTTGCGCACTTCAGTTGTCTCTCAAGCTGCGTCTCTGCCTTTGCAATAAAAGCGCTGCTTCAATCGCGGCCACTTTTTTTCCTTACGACTCATTCATGCAACAAGGATTCAGGCGGACCTGCGAGGATGACGGCGTCAGCTTCATAAGCACCGGCATCCCGAAGCGACCCACGGGTCCTTGGGTCGCCCACAACCGTTGACACCCGCAACCGCCGTCGCTGCCGCTGCGTCATCAGACTGCTGGGCGGACCGCGGCTTGCTGGAGTATCCTTGGCCGCCACCACAACTGCCTGCGGCAGTACATTCGTACATTCGGCATTTCCTTCATCGCGGCTAATCGCGGACAATTAAGACATACACATCCACATGAAGTAGGCATATACAAGGCTCAAATGCCCCTATTTTAACGACACCATTCACCACCGTCTCACAGCATTAAGTGCTAATGCGGCTAAGTATTAGCGGCACACGCACGCATGCACACACAGAGGCCGACTAAATTGCAGCTAGGCAAGCGGCTGAGTTGTCCATTCGGATCCCCGATCTGTCTGTAACCCATGTATGGCCAGTCGTTCAACAAGGCAAGCGATGCGCTGCCTAAATCAGCCCGAAATGTGCGGCCTCATTAAGCCCTGTGGTAAGTACCTGCGACCCAGGTGGGCAGTAATCCGCCACCCCCTCTAAAAGCTCCTCCGGCTGCTGACCGTTGAACACCAGAATCACCACACGCAGTGGTGCAGCACCTCGTTCAGCCCGCGTACCGCCACCGCCGCCGCCGCCCCAAAGCCGGTGTTCAGTCTTACGGACACCACCTCCAAGCGTAGCTAATGACGCTGCCGCTGTCGCAGCAGTTGTTAATCCCGGCGGCCTATTGTTGAGTCCTTTTTGCGTCTTGTTTTCGTCGGTAGGTACCGCTTCGCGCTGTTGACATTTGCCGTGCTGAGAGTGGTCTTGGTCTTGGTGTTGGTGATGGTGGTGCTGTTGCTGTTGAGAGTGATTGAATTGCCGGGCATGTTGCGCTTCCGCCAGCCGCGCGTGGCTGATGCGGCAATCTTCCGTCCGATCTGCTAGAAGGATCAGTGCGTAGCGTTCCTGGAGAGGCATGGAATCTGGTGGGTTGAGTACGACAGCCTTGGCGGCAGCATCCAGTCGCGCCTCGGCGGAGTTAGCGGCGAAGGCGGTAGCGGCGGCAGGATCGTATACGCCGCAGAGTACGGCATGTGGGAAGAGGCGGCGCGCTTGACCATACGTAAGGCCTACGACCTCACGGATGTGCTGCGATGGCGGCGACAGTGGCAATTGCGATACCAGGGGCGATTGTGGCGTGTCGGGGGAAGGATTGGGGAACTTTCAGTATTTCAGCTGATTCTGGTGGCTTCTTCGCTTGACGGCTAACCAACACACTTATCTCGTAAACTGTATTGCTACGCAAAAAAAGGCATTGAAAAGCCCAGATGGAAGCATTAGAGAAACGGGGAGCCAGAACCAGCGAACGGCTACTTCTACTGTTAGCACTAGTACAGCGATCCGTTACATCGCCCAGCCCAAACGCACACCTTCGCACCTGCACGTAGAACTCTGGCATGCCCGGCTTCTGCTGCATGATGCTGCTCATCACAACCGACAGTCCGGGTTGTGACGCGCACTGCGCCTGGATGCGGGAGAAGCTGTTCAAATGCGACACTGGGGTGACCTGGAGCAGACGCGGTTGGGAGGTTTAGGAGGTTTTAGATTTGAGCTTTGGAAATTGCAACAAGTGCGGTCGTTGTTGGTTTGCTCAGCGGTGGAGCGGTTTGTCAGTTGGTCAGCTGTCCCGGTACTCACCAGGTGCCTGCTTGCTGTCGCTCCACCTCCACTGCCTCTGGCACCACCTCCGGCACCTCCTCCGTCGCCCCAGCTCCTGGCGAATATATCCGGATCGAGCAGATCCAGGTCGGCATCATGCTGCACCACCACCGTCTGGGGCTCACTGCCCAGTTCCCTGCCACCCGGCCCCCTCAGGGCCTGATGCCGAAGGTGGTGAAGCGCCGCCAAAGTCACAGCCTGGTCGTATAGGGGCGTGAGAGGGCGTGAAGACAATGCGGGATGGGATGGGGTTATACTCCGGGGTTATACGGTTTTAAGGTTTGGATGCGCGGGGTTGCGCGTGTGCGAGGCAGGCTAGGGAGACATGAATGTAAATCACAAAAGGGGATGAGTAACGAAGGATATAGCTACGGGGATCCTGGGGGTTACTTAACAGATTACCGAAAAAGACAGCGGGAAGGGAGGGAACGGACATTCAGACCGGCGCTCAATGGGGTCGAACGGAGAAGTGGAGAGGACGCGGAACAGGGGGCGGTGAAAATGAAGCATTGGAAAAAGGCACACAAAATGAGTACGGACGCACCTGTCGAGCTTCCAAGGACAGCCCCAGGCACGTGCAGCCCTCCCCACCCTCCCCGCCGTCTGGAGCCGCAGCTCCACCTGCTCCTCCTCCTCTCCATCCATCCGGATCGAGGCCGCTGTCAGCCGCCGCTGCAGCGGCCCTGACGCTTCCGCCGCCGTCTTCCCCGCCATCGCCGCCCCCGGCTGGTTCCGGAGCCAGCATGATGACGGTTCGCGCATGGCCCGCGGAGACGCGCTGAAGGTCCGCCACCTTCCGAGATTGCGGAATGGAAGGGAATAGGGGGTAAGGGAAAGGAAAGCGTACGACACAGGATGCAAAGCAGCATTGGGGGAAATCCCCGATACGGGTGTTGGGATGACAGGACGAAGGACACAAAGGGAGGGAAGCAGAGAAGGAGGGGTTGGAGGGGGAGACAAAGGCAGGTAAGGCCCGGATGGAAGACGCGAACGGTGAGAGAGAGAGAGTGTGTGTGTGTGCCGGGGAGTTGTCGGGCTTGGGTTGAGGCAGGAATACGGAACCAGAAGAGTGTGGTGGTAGTGGTGCTGGTGGTGCTGGTGGCCGTAGTACTCATCCGTTTACGCGTTTGGGCCAGAGACACGGCCATACCCGCGCCAACGGCAAGGTAGAAATGCACACATACAACCATGCACATGGGTATGCTGAGACACACACACACACACACACACACACACACGCGCGCGCGCGCAATCGCGCGCACAAAGAACAACGCGTATGTATACACACATGCACACACGCCCCCCTCTCCCCCCTCGCACCCTCCCCCCAGACGCACCCTTATGGGGCTGCCCTGCCGCGTCACTATCCCCGCTGCAGCTGCCGGGCCGAGCGCCTCCACCAGCAGGTCCTCCATGGAGCCCCTGTCCCGTTCCGACAGCACCACCAACTGTCCGGGAAAGGCGGCGGCGCCGCGGTCCGCTCGTACGAGTGCCACCTGCCGTAACACCTCCACCAGTTGCCTGTTGTGGCCCAACACCACTGTATGATTTCGCTCGACCACCCTGGAGTTACCCCTGTGTTTTGTACGTGCAGACGCAGAAAAACAGACACAGAAAACCTGAAATGAGCTAGCAGTAAAACGATAGACAGACATATAGGTAAACAGGTGGACAGATATATGAAAGTAGCACACTGCATGTATATACTACCGCAACTCACAGCCGCGCCGCCTCCACTGCGTTGCTGATGTCATCTCCGATCACTCCGATCAGAGCGGCGAAGGTGAGCAGGCCCACCGTGTAGACTAGGTTGAGCACTACTGCTGCACGCGGGTCGGTCTCGCTGGCGATGTCGGCACCTGCGGGATGATCGGAGTGGCGGTGTGTGTTGGAGGGCGTGGTAACGATGGACGTGGTACCGAAAGATTATGGTGGTGGACCATCCAAAACCCGCGACCCAGCTTCGTTCATTCGTTCAGTCATCCAAAACCAGCGACCCAGCGACCCAGATACCTGGGACGTTATTCAAGATGAGGTAGCACCGCAACAGCGCCTCCCGGAAGTTCTGGCCTGTCAGGGTACGTAGGGCCCAGCTGCCCATCGCCAGGATGGGTACGGCAACGAACAGTACGGTCAGCAGCTTGCCCCAGGCAGGAAGCGTCATCATCTGCGTTATCATCAGTAACATCATCGTGCCCGTGCGTCGTACACGGCGCGCCGTACAGGGTCGCCATGTATCGTACAGGAAACAACGTCCAGGTCAGCCGTGTGGAGGACGTGTCGGGGTTGGGCGCGTGAAGCTGGACAAAACGTTGAGGACGGACTGTCCAAGTCCTAGGTTCTTGGGCGTGGCGGCAAGGCTTTGAAAGAGAGGGAGAGAGAGAGGCCGCCGACCCAAAGGCGGCTGGAATGGCCGACGGAGACCATAACACGAGCCTCATGAGCTAGGGTAGGGCTCAGTCATTGAGAGGAAGTGTGGATGTGGAAGTGAGCAGTGATATGTAAACCAAAGAGGAGGCCACGCAAAATCTTGTGAGGATGCGAAGGGGGAACCAGCAGCCCTGTTTTTCCGCAGCCTCCCAAAGTAGAGTTATCAAAAGGATACTTGTGATCTGACCCACCTGCAGCACCTTGTAGTTGACCCACGCAAGCAACCCTCTGAGGACCTCAGCCTGCTGCTGGAACGGCTGCGGAGCGGAGATCGACATGGACGCCAGGGGTATGGGCTGGGAAGAGACAGCTCGACTGCGGAAAAGGATTGGCTCCTGGAGCATGACGGAGACGGAACCAGTTAATCGCGACCTCTGAATAAGAGCGGCTGTGCTTTTGGCGGCTGCCAGCATTACAGCTGCGATGGCCATTGCTCCAACTGGAGCAACCGCGCCGGGAAGGCCACCGAGGAACCCTGCTTGATGCTTTGCAAGGTGTCGGTTTGCAGAGTTGCCATATCTGCCTATTAGTTCGTTGGATGGGAGCGTGCCGCGCTGAAAGCAAGCCGTTCCGAAGGCCGTTCCGAAGGCCTGCTCCAGAGGGCCACCCGCAAACTGGCCGCCAGCAGGCAAGGTGCATCTTCGTGAGGTAACCCTAATCCGTGCCCAAGGTACGGAATAATGGTTCCCAGAAGGCGCATGAGACCCAAGTTTGAAGCGCAAGAAGACCGTTGGTGTACAACGTGTCATGGGAAGCTTCTAACCTAACCACAACTGCATCTAAAGTTTTGTTGCCTTCATGTGTAGAAACGTTATGAAAGTCAGGTTCTTGGTGCTATGTATAGCTGTCTGTGCATGCTCCGTGTCCCTTAATAGGTTATCGGGTCGCATTTCCAACAGACCAAAAGCAATATAACCAAAAGCTCATAAACGTGTTCTCAACAAACTCACGTGCCCCCTAGGCATAGCTATGATCGCACTTTTGGCGGTCCGCCCATTAGCTGCTTTCCGGCAGTGTGGCTCGTTGGCTTAAATGTACATGGACTGCGTTTCATTCAGTCATGGGTGCTTCAGGCCCTGATCGTCCCGAATTGAGCCCGTACCTCCAACTCGCCGACATTACCGTATCTCCATGACCCTTTCCATCTTTTCATATGTTCCACTGCACCCCTGTTAGGTTGAAGCATCCATCACCGATATTCAACATGTCCCAAATTGCATTTCGACATCTAGTGGATGCTGCAGCGGAGACAAACACTGGGGTCCTGGTGAAGCAGCTGACCGCGTACGAAAAGAATATAGATAGAATATAGAATACCAGCTTTTCAGTTGTTACAATGTCATGAGATATGCTTCGTTCTTCAGCTAACCAAGATCCAACCCGACAAGCTCCTACAAGCAGCAGTTGGTTGTTGGTATGCCATGTTAAACAATATTGAGTGTTGGAAAGTGCTCTTAGGTACACTCAGGCTTGACACTTCGGTAGTTTGATTAGTTGCCGTTATCCCAATACGACATCGGATCAGGATTGGCTACGGTATGCTTATATACTGCTTGCGTATCCTTTCTCTCTCTCTCCTTGTGTAACGATATGAGCGAGTGATGTGTTCACTGAAGGACTCTTATCTCTAACAGGTTATGAGCCCCGCGCTTTAGCGTGCGGTCATCCGTTTGCCCGGTGGTGCCTTTTTCTGCTGTGTGCGGACTTAGCTGTAGGCAAGGATGAAAATAGATAAGGAGGATCTTTATTTCTCCATTAGCACCTTTCACCTCTTGAAGGAGCACGTCATCGGCGTCCTTCAACGTAAAGGACTAGCGAACGCGATCAGCCCCGTGCAGGCTACGCGGGATGTAGTGACAGACGAGCAAGACCAGCGAGCTTTGGGCGTTATCAAGGAATTCATCCGCGTCCTGGAGAAGCCCCTGTACGCGCGTCACGCGAAGGCGTACGACCTGTGGCTTGCTTTGGCGGCTAAGTATGGGCAGCAGACTCGAGCTGCGAAGAGCTTATTGGTTCAACGGTTGACCCAATTCAAGATGGAATCGAGCGAGACGATCAGCGATTACATCGCGAGGTTCCAAGCGCTTCGACTAGAGTTCGCAGCCATCGATATTAGTTGGCGGATGACGAAAGCGTGGACACGTCTTGAGGGCCTACTGATACGTATGCATGATCGCACAGTTATAGAAATACTACCGACGTGGACGACGTCGAGAATCTGGAGATGCGGCTACTCGTCGAGGAGCAGAAGATTGATACGGAGACCAAGAAGTCGCCCGTGAAGGGAGCCTACAACGTCGCGCGGCAGGCGCCACACAAGAAGAAGGACAACAGAAAGTGCTTCTACTGCAAGGAGCAGGGCCATTTAGTTGCCAAGTGTCCGAAGCTTAGACAGCCATATCCGCCACCACCACCGCCGCCGCCGCCGCCTCCCCCTCCACCACCTCCCCAGCCTTTCATGCGCCAACGACAACAACAACCGCAAGTGCAGCCGCAGGCCCAGGGCGTGCGGCGGCGACTAGTTGGCGTCATAAACACGCTTGGGGGAATGAGACTGGCACCCGGTGAATGGCTTCTCGACACTGGAGCCGAGGATCACCTGACCTTCACGCCTGAGGACGTGGAGGGTCTGAAGCCGGTGCGCGAGGGCGAGGGTGTCGTTTTTGAGGTGGCGGATGGGCGGACGGTTAGCTCGATTGGTGAGGGCAGGGCGGTTTTCGCCTCTTTTCGAGGGCAGACGGAATTGTCGGTACCTGTACACGTAGTTCCGGACCTGCAACACCGCCTGTTCTCAGTCAAGGCCCTGAAGAGATCCTTCCCGGATCAGGTGGTAGAGGTTGTCCTGTCCGCCGATTGCTCGTATATAGCAATAGACGGAATTCCCGCTGTCGATGTGTTCGAGGAGAACGGGATGTACATCGTGCTTGCGCAGCCAGATGCCGAGTGGAATAGGGCATTATCACTGCATCGCTTTCCCAAGGAAAAGTTAGACACCTTGCATCGTCGCATGGGGCATGCTAGCCTCACCCGTTTTGATAGGCCGTTTTTTTACGACCTGGTCCATTCGGAGCCCATATGCCGCGAGGAAAGCCTTCGTCCGGAGAGCAAGGTCTGCGAGCCGTGCGTTATGGGAAAAATGACCCGCAGCCCCCATCATTCATCGACGCACAAGGGCGAACGCGTGCTCGATCTCGTCCATATGGATCTTTGCGGCCCGATGCCGGTCACGTCGCTGGGTGGAGCCAACTACTTCGCTACCTTCTACGACGATTTTAGCAAATACTCCGAGGTTCGTTGCGTTCGCGCAAAGAGCGAAGTCCCCGCTGCTGTTCGTGAGGTTTTGACTAAGTGGGAACGGCAGACTGGTCTAGAAGTTCGTTGCGTCCGAACTGATTGCGGCACGGAGTACGTCAACGATCGCCTTGCCTCCTTCTTTTCTGAGAGGGGTATTGTGCATGAGAAGTCGGCCCCGTATACACCAGAGCAAAACGGAGCAGCGGAGCGCCTGAACAGGACTTTGCTGGAGCGTGTGCGGGCCATGCAATATGATTCGGGCGTACCTCCGGAGCTGTGGGGAGAGGCAATAATGACGGCCAACGCCTTGCGCAACGTGTGTCCTACGAAGGGGACTGTACAGACGCCGTGGGAGCTGTTTACTGGAAAGCCCCCGGACGTTTCTAAGCTACGGGTATTCGGGTGCGTGGCTTATGTACAGGTTCCGAAGGCGCTTAGAAATAAACTTGACCCGGTCTGCGTCAAGGGTATCCTAGTTGGGTATGAACCTAAATTTAGTGCGTGGCGCGTATGGATCCCAGCAGAAGGGCGGATTCGTGTTAGTGTAGATGTGGTTTTCGATGAGGGAATTATGTATAGTGTCGCGTATTTGCTCGATTCGATAGAGGAGTCGCTCTCTTCCGGTACTGATGATGAGGGCCCCAGGAGGGCGCCCTTGGTCGAGATCGAGATGAATCCTGTAGGCGGGCCGGCTGGCGACGAGGGGTCGGATGACGAGCCGGGGCCGTTGATTGATGACGATGAGGCGTCGGATTGGTCCGAGTCTGATAGTGATGATGACGGTGAAGTGGATGAGGAGGTCAGTGAAGGATTGGTTGACGCAGGGCCGTCCAACGCAGGGCCGTCCAACGCAGGGCCGTCCGACGCAGGGCCGTCAAATGCAGGACCGTCCAATGCGAACAATAATTTGCCGTTAGCTCTTGGTAGGGAAAAGCGTTCCAATGCCGGAGTTCCACCCAAACGTTTTGCTTTCCGCGTAGAGATGGAGGAAGAGTCGGATGATGATGTCGATATTCCGGAATCTTACGAGGAAGCAATGGCATCTCCCTATGCTGAAGTTTGGCGTGCTGCAATGCTTGAAGAGCTTGAGTCTTTGCGTGCGAAGGGTACTTGGTCCTTAGTGCCGAAGCCCAAGGACAACAGATCTCTTGACGTTAAGTGGGTTTTCTCATTGAAGCGTGACAAGCATGGTGCCATTGAACGGTTCAAGGCACGCCTAGTAGTGAAAGGTTTTATGCAACGTGAGGGTGTGGATTTCCAGGAGGTCTTTGCGCCGGTAAGTCGCCACACTACCTTGCGTACTTTTTTGTCCATGGTAGCTGGCGCCGATATTGAATTGCACCAACTAGATGTCAAGACGGCGTTTCTGAATGGCGATTTAGAAGAAGAGATTTATGTTAAACAACCCCCCGGTTTTGAAGAGGGAGGCCCGGGGATAGTTTGTCTTCTTCATAAGGCCTTGTATGGCCTTCGCCAAGCGTCGCGTGCATGGTATGACACGTTATGTGAAGAATTAGTGTCGATGGACTTTGTCGCGTCGAGTGCGGACCCTAGTTTATTTGTTCGCCGTAAACAAGGCGAGGTTGTATATCTTTTGGTTTATGTAGACGACGTTTTGATTGCGTCTTGGAGCGAGAGAGCCGTTTCAGAAGTAAAGGCGGCTATCATGCGGCGGTTTGAGTGCCGCGACTTAGGAGAGGCAAGTTTATTTTTGGGTCTTACTCTTAAGCGCGATCGAGCGAACATGGTAATTACCGTTTCTCAGGGGCGTATGGTTAAGGACATTGTGGGTCTTTATGGCATGGCTAATTCACGGCCGAAGTCTGTACCTATGAGTCCTGGAACCGTCTTACCTAATGCTGCAGTGGAAGATCGGCTGGATCGAGAGCGTTTCCCGTATAGCCAGTTAATTGGCAGTTTGTTGTACGTGTCTGGATGTACTCGTCCTGACATTGCACAAGCCGTGGGAGTTTTGGCGCGGCACATGTCGAATCCTAGCAGGTCGGACTGGAAAGCGGCGAAGGAGGTAGTACGCTATTTGGCAGGAACGTCCGATTACGGATTACTTCTAGGTGGTGAACGAGCAGATGAGAGGTTGGTCGGATATAGCGATGCTGACTATGCGGGTTGTGCTGACTCGCGGCGGTCAACGTCTGGTTATGTCTTTACTCTTCATGGTGGTACAGTTAGTTGGGCTAGCAAACTTCAGCGGAGCGTGGCTGCGTCCACTATGGAGGCTGAGTATATGGCTGTTTCGGAAGCTGCTAAGGAGGCTTTATGGTTGCGACAACTACTTGGCGATCTCGGCTACGACCTCAAGCCAACGCAGATCAATTGCGATAGTCAGAGCGCAATTCGGTTGGCGAGCAATCCGGTTGTTTCGAAGCAATCGAAGCACATCTCTGTGCGTTATCATTTTGTACGGGAGCAGGTAGCGCTCGGTACGCTTGTGATGGTAGATTGCAGGTCGGAAGATATGGTAGCTGATTGCTTAACGAAGCCTTTACCAACTGACAAGTTTGAGAAGCATCGTATAGCGATGAACGTGTGCAAGTCCTGAGCGCGTGGGAGTGTTGGAAAGTGCTCTTAGGTACACTCAGGCTTGACACTTCGGTAGTTTGATTAGTTGCCGTTATCCCAATACGACATCGGATCAGGATTGGCTACGGTATGCTTATATACTGCTTGCGTATCCTTTCTCTCTCTCTCCTTGTGTAACGATATGAGCGAGTGATGTGTTCACTGAAGGACTCTTATCTCTAACATTGAGTGGACATAACACGGTATGAAGATAAGACGGTATGAAGATTAGTTTATTTTCATCGCTTCAGGTTCCCGTCGCAGGCGACAGTCGAGACTCGAGAGTGCTGAGATACCATCTACTTAGGTGGGGCGGGTGTCATCACCGCGCTCCCCTTGGGTAGAAGGATTTGTGTAAAAGGACGTTACGGAACAATGATATGTACCAGCAGTAGCTTTTCATTTCTAGGATTGAAGGATGTTTAGTGTTGTACACAATGTGCTGCTGCTGTGTAATGAGAGACTGGATGATGTATCACGACTTCAGAAAAGTACCAATCGGGATCTACATCCGCGATCGGTACTTTTCTGAAGTCGTGGTATAACTGTGGGCCGGCGGTTGGCTTGGTATTATTGCACAATTGCCAACCGTCATGGCCTTTCAGATGACAACCGGTTTTAACGAAACTGCAAGCCTGCGTTGCCTGCGTAAAAGTCGTTCCCTCTTGCCCGGAAGTTGCGAGGGTGGTGTAACTGTAGCCGGCGTTTCGCGCGCCTTGGCTTACAGTGTTGGATAAAGATTACGGATTGACGATAATTTGAGCCTTTGGAATCCGCTGTTACAGCATTCACTCCACATGCTATCCTTCTTACCTTGTAATAAATTTTTTTTGTTCGTCGCTCGTCTTTTTTCTTCGTTTTGGGGGTTGTCCCGTTTTGAGGCATCGAACATGCTGGTGCACCGGTAAAGTACGTCCTCAGCTTGCTCCACCGTGCCCAGGACCCTAATCGGTCCCAAACTTTAAGAAGATATTTACCTACCAATAACGCGTCCTACCAACTTTTTAAACTCAAGAAATTAGTACCCCCGAAATTTAGCACAGAGTTCACCGCGCACCGGTTGTGATCATCCTCCGCTGAGCCCACTGCAGTGGGTGGGCCGTGTGGCCAGCCGACCACGCTGTCCAACTGCGTCCCAGTGCTGCTGCTGGTAATCAAAGGCGCTACCCGGTCTTGTGCTGACCCAGGCTGACCACGGAACAGGGGAGGAACGAGCTGAGCATGCAGCTTGCCGATGCACCAGAAAATTGCATGCTCAGCCTAATTCCACGATGCTCTGCATTGTATTGGGTTTCCCTACCCTAACACCCTCCTGTTGCTGCTCGCGGGAAGCATCACGTCATTTCGAGCTGACCGAGACTAACCACGGAGCATAGGAGGAAGGAACAGTCGGTGGAGTTGGTGAAACACTCATGGCATCTTTACTTTTAGGGTTTAGATACGGAGCTACGGACAAAAGCGACGATTTCCTCAAGCTCCGAACAAACCGGAAACCGGATTGCCTTCGCGTCCGGCGGGGCCGCGCCTTGGCCTGCGCCCGGGGAGCCGCGGCTCGAAAGTGGAAACCTAGCACTTTCTATGACTGTTTCCTGGCTGGGTCCTTACTCCTTACGACAGTGCAGCAATTATAACTTCTAAATTTCTAATTTGAAACCAAAAAATGCACACCCGTGTTCCCTATATATTGCGCCACGAATACCTGCCAGGAAACAGCACCCGCTTCCTCTATGCATTGCGACAGGATTTGAATTTCCAACCTGCTGCAGCAGCGTTCCGCAGCTTAATATACGGAATCACCACACCTTCCACACCTTACCACACGGAATGTACATCATATATGCTTGGATCAGATGTTACGTTTTAAATTTATAGATTGATGTTCTGCTGTAGCATCGTAGAGTGTCAGAGTTATCCGGCGATACGCGATAAGGCAGCACGATAAGGCAGGACAGCAGCAGCTTTAGTGCATCACATCTCAGGTCCAAACGTTCCTGGAACCAAGAACCATTACGGCGGAGAAGTTGTATATCCGTATATTATTTGCTCGTCATTGCTCGTCATGGCTTGTCGTTGCACGTCGCCTATTGAACCCAACACCTTGTTTAATGCTTGTAACTCACAAACACATAAAAATTCTGGTTCTCTTTATAATACACGTGAAAAAAAGTGTCTCCTCTTGCGATACTGTGCAGATTGTGCATGCCATCACCCATTACCATATTGTCTTAGGATAGTCCTATGTGTACCGCCCACTGGAGGCGTGCGGAAGCGATTAGATCAAAGCCGTACTCGGCGAAAGCACACGGGCTAGACTTTATAAGCAAGGAACGCGGAGCAGGCTATTCTAAAAGACGTGTAAAGGTGCTAACGATGAGGCGACCGCCGTGCCGACAGCTTCGGCTGGTGTCGGCTCTGGCCCTTCTACTACTGCTCCCGACAGCCATATTAGCTGACATCTTTGAAACAGTGACCGACCCTCTGAGCGGACGTCGGGGCCATGTTCCCAGTCGGGCACGCAGGTCCAGGCGAGGCCTGAACGCCGTCTCGTCGTGCGGCGGCTTCATTTCATGCCCCAGCGCAAGTGCCGCGGCACAGGTGGGCACCGTGCTGGCTCATCAGATTTTGCATACGAAATCGAATTTTTTTAGTCTTCTCTTTGCTGACCTCGCCCGTTTGAAGCTCATCGAACGTCTGCTTACTTGACGACGGCCTGGTCCTACCTGTATGTACCTGTCCACCGACTCACATCGCGAACATTTCTTTGCCTGCGCGCTTGCAGATGATTTTGGGCAACAACCCAAACCTCACAATCAGTAATGCGGTTTTCTCTAAAGGAACATGCATCGCTGGCGGCTCTGTACAGTGGGGAATTGTGCAGAATACTGGCTGGGCTCCCGGACACGTTATGGCCTCCTGGTTCCCAAAAGGTAGACAATAATTGCTGTACAGCTTTTTACCACAACATACATCCTATTATGTTTTATGCCAGAGGAGTATTAGATTCTTAAAAATGATGTGGTTACGGTACCGCCGGTAGTGCCTGTGGTCCTACCTTTCTACCCGCTTCTACCTACTTCTATGTCCGCCTGTGCGTCTGAAAGTCGGCCTGGCGAAAGGACTGCGAAGGACTGCGAAGATTGGTTGGATGGTTGAGCAGAGTCCCAGTCTGTCTGTTAACCTTATGAACTGTTTCGCGTTTTCTAACTATGGCAAAACTGGCTATACTATACTGGTATTCAGCCGGGAGCTCACATCATTTTGCGCAAAGCCGGCCGGTCCACACTGCCCTTTTGCAAGCAGCAGCCCGGACCTGCCTGCTTTGCAAAATGATGCGAACTTCGCGACGGAGTCATTAACTTTGCCATTTTGCTTACCTAAGTCAGAATATAGCCAAGTCTCGCCCTGCTGGCACGCTTCAAGGCAATCGATGGGAAGCTGCTCGGCATACGGTAGTGCACGCATGACAAACAGAGGGCGCGCGAATGAACTTCATTCCATTGCTTTTTGCCTTAGAGCTAAACATAAAAAACCATATCCGTTAAAATATTTTGCCCGCTGTTAACGCATTTATGAAAAAACATACCGTACGTATCTTCATCTTTTTCGCATCAATACAGGTGCTCTGGTCCTGAGCTCGGGTGATGCCACAGCCGGCAATTGCGCGGTCAACACGCTGGACTATTACACAGGACTAGTAGGTGGTGGCGGAGATGCAAACCTTAACGCGCTCATCCCTGCCTACACTACCTATGACGCAGTGGCGCTTGAATTCACCGTAACAGCCCTCGCAGACGGCCTACTGGTGTTCAAATATGCCTTTGGAAGGTACGAACTCAAATATTGACCTGCATGTGCGTTTGCAAGCCGCAAAACAGCACAAACCAATCCATAATAACAGCGCAGGAAGGTATCTCATATTTTGCATGAGCTCACGAAATGACATGCATGGTATTTATTCGCCAAGTACTCCCAAGCGGGAACCCCCGCCCTGTCGCCAACCCTGGCTATGTGAGCGTGCTCATGAGCATGCGTGTATGTGCATTCCTGACTCACTGAAATCCGCCCGCTGGCCGCTGTGACCATTACGCAGTGACGAGTATACCGAATGGGTGGGCACAGCCTTCAACGACGTGTTCGGTTTCTTCATCGCACCCATCTCCCAGCCCATCACATCCGGGCACAACGTCGCCATCGTTAAGGGCACCATAGACACACAGGTAAATAACCGCCACAGCTAACCTGGCCCGGGTTAACGAGTTGAGTTGCCTGGAGTTGGGCATTTTGCAGTTAAAAGTAAACTTATGTATTATTATTATGTATTATTATTATGTATTATTATATTATATTATTATTACTATAGTATTTTATTTTACCAATATTATTATCTTAGGGTTTATTTATAATAACGTGGGTACCTAAGTCTTCCGGACAGTTCGAGATTAGAGCAAACAGATCGTCAGCAGCGCCGCGCCGACTTGTGCCCCACTACACCCAACGCAAGCAACATCCCTGCCCCCACGCACCGCTGCTGGTCGCACACACGCTTGCAGGTATCTATCAACAACGTTAACGGCAATTCCAACTCCAACCTTTGGAACAACAACCGAGCCTTCGAGGTCTCCCCCACGAAGCCCATTGAGGTACGCATGGGGATCCGTCAAGCATCCCGACCTCCAATGCTGCACTGTTATACCCATACGTCATACCCGCTTCAAGGCATCGCGTGTCAAGGTCTAGCGCAAGTCTCATGTCTCCACAGTTTGTGCCGAGTTGAGCGGTACACAACCCGGCATGCCACCCTCCTAACATAGCAGGTCATGCGGACCATACGCCATTTGAGAAGACGCCCTGGTAGCTAATTTTTTCCCCATATGCATGCCGTGTGTTATCCGTCCGCGTTGTTGCACGACTCCAAATGTGGAGTCTTAAAGCACTAAACGCGCTTCTCCCGGCCTCTACCCCACCTTCTCCCCATATGCAACCCTTCCTGCAGGCTGACGGCTACACCAACCTGCTCAACACCCAGGGCTTCCAAGTCACTGCTAACCAACAATATCGTTTCAAGCTAGCAATTGCGGATGCCGGAGATCAGGTGGGCAGACGGGTCGTCGGTTGCATGAGAGAAAGGGTCTGCTCTCTGCTGTCGTACTGCATTCGCAGTCATTTCTACGTCTTTCGTACTTGTTGTCGCCATTGCTGATAAGCCCTATGGGTATGTATGTATGTATGTAACTCCTCGCAGATTTTGGATTCATGGGTATGGATTGGTGGTGAGACACTGCTAGTGGATCAGAAGCCCGTGGCCAACACAACCAACCCCACCACCAACTGCGCGACGAAGGTGAGAGCGCGGGATATGTACGTGCTGTTGCTCATGCCTGGGGCGGGGTACGTCGTGTAACAATGGACTTCCTTTAGCCGTGCATGATCCCGCGCATTCATCCCGTGTTTTTACCATCCTTTCTCACACGGTCTCCCCCACCATTCTGGACCCGGTTGCAGACCGCGACACTGAATGCCAGCAACTCGTACGACCCGGATAAAGGTAATGGCATATTCCATGTATGGATGGATGGATGTTGCGTTGCATTATAAAGGTGCAGCGAGCACATACGAGCCCGGAGGGGCCGTAAGGGCCCAACCAGGGTTGGAACGATGGAACAGAATCAGGAACAATCTAATTCCACTGCATTTTTGAGCGCAAAATCCTGTGCAGACACTCATTTCCTACCGACCTGACCCAGCGAACCCCGCTCCTGCGGAAATGCGACGCAGGTGACATTCTGTCGTACACCTGGGTGCTAACCGCCAACTGCTACCCTTCCGTAACGCTGACGGGGCAAACTGCCAAGGTAATGTTGGGGGCTATGTGAGGAGTGACGTGACCGTTTGGGGGGTTAAGACGGTATATGACCTGGTGGGGGCTTAGGAGGGTATGACCCGGTCGTTGGTGGGATTAGTTTATCGAAACGTCCACATGCGTGTGCTTAAACAAGAAATGAGACCTCATCCATAACGACTTTACCGTGCTGTTATTGATATAACCACTTCGCTCTTGCCTTAGGCTTAGGGTAGCAGCATTTAGTAACATTACAGGATTATCGCTATTCGACAGCGGTCGACGTCTTCCCGTGCTCGTGTGCTCGTACTGTTACCGGTGTGGTTCTGTGAAGCCGCGTGTCCTCTCGTCCCAACTTCCGTACATCTGCACGGCATCTAGGTGGGCCTTTCCCAGCTAGCGGATGGTGTGACGTACACGGTCACTCTGACGGTAGCCGACAACAATGACGTCGAAGACGTGAAGATCACGACGCTTGCCGTACCGTCGGGATGCGGCGGTGTCGTCACGAAGCTCTGCGACAACAGCGGTAACCCGCTGCCGTCGCCATCGCCGCCGACCAGCCCCATCGGCGGCGGCGGCGGCGGCGGCGGTGGCGGCGGCGGTGGCGGCGGTGGCGGCTACGTCAGCAATAACTATGTGTACGTTGGCGGCGCAGCCGTGGTGACTTGTGGCGGCGACGTCACGATGGATGCCAGCACAGCCGACGACAGTGCCCTCGCTCTGATTGCTAGCAATTATGATCCTGGTGACTTTTACACGGTATTCTACACTTGGCGCGTATTCGACATAACGGACAAGGGGTACGACAACCCGATTATAAGCGTTACAGTACCGCAGGATCCATCGTACCCAGACCCCACCATCACCTTTACCGCAGCAGACCTCCAACAGAGCACCGCCTTGAAGAAGTACAGGGTGAGCGGAGACCATATGTGTGTCTGTGTGTGAGAGAGGGAGAGGAATCTTAAACAATCCATCTATCTGAGGCCGATAGTTAAGCCTAACAATACAGGGTGTAGGGATGTAGCCGTGTTGCGGAGCTGCTGAGCACCAAATGAATTCTAAAACCTGCTCAACTTGATGTTGATGTCCCGACTGCAGGTCGCTCTGGATGTCACGGATGTCGCCACGTGGGATCAGGGGAACGGCGTTATCCTGGGGGTCGAGACTTTCATCCAGCTCCTGGCCTGCCCCATCCAACCCGCCGATCCCCCGACGAACATCATCTTCGACGGCCTGAAGAGTCCGGAGGCCTTCACGCTGGCCTGCTACGCCTCAGTTGTCCTCGACGCCTCCGCGCCCTTGGCCGCCGCCGCCGCCAAGTACGGCAAGCCCATAACCACGCAAATCTTTCGTTGGTCGCTGCTTGACATTAACGATGTGGTGGTATGGACGACTGACTCCAGTACGGCATTGACCCTTTTTGACGGTACGGCGCTCCTGTCCAGCTATGTGATTTTGCCGGACACATTTTATACCCTGTCACTGGCGGTCATCCTTGATGATAAGGATTTTGATGATGATAACTGGGTGACAAAGTTCGCGGTGGAGAACTGCGGCTTCGTTTTGGAGCCCCTACCACCTCAATCTTTTAACCCGCCTCCTCCTCCAAGCCCACCGCCCCCACCGCCTCCAAGCCCACCGCCCCCCAGTCCGCCGCCTCCAAGCCCGCCGCCACCGCCGCCCTCCAAGCCCACCGCCCCCCAAGTCACCGCCGCCTCCAAGCCCGCCGCCACCGCCGCCTCCTCCAAGCCCACCGCCCCCCAAGTCACCGCCTCCTCCAAGCCCGCCGCCACCGCCGCCTCCTCCAAGCCCACCGCCCCCCAAGTCACCGCCTCCTCCAAGCCCGCCGCCACCGCCGCCTCCTCCAAGTCCACCGCCACCCAAGTCACCGCCTCCTCCAAGACCACCGCCGCCCAGGCCACCTACGCCTCCTCCGCCCCCAAACCCGACTCCACCTAGGCCACCGCCGCCGCCTCCTCCTCCGAGGACACCACCGCCAAAGTTATCGCCTCCCCCAAGCCCACCGCCGCCCAGGCCACCTCCGTCTCCTCCCCCACC
>NW_003307545.1:1129454-1172053 GCF_000143455.1 Volvox carteri f. nagariensis | reverse complement strand
ACCGCCTCCAAAGTAAAGCTTTGCTGCCAGCCGTCAACAAGTCTGTCGAATTTACAGTCAACTTCGATTCCGGAAGCATACGTAAATGCACGCCGACTTACCGCCCGTCCGTTTCACGTAACGAGTGAGCAGTCGGACTATCGCAGGTAACGAAGGCCACAACGGAACGTGCTGAGGATAAAGCTGGTTCTGAAGTTTAAAGATACGGGATAATGCTTTGCGTTTCTTCATGATGTCCTCTGTGTCGTAAGTCCCTCGTCTACATGTGTTCGGTTTGTGCGGTTTTGCGAGATCGGTTTTGTGCGGTTTTGTGGTTTTAATTTCCAGCCTTTGTGCCGCCTCAGAATACGTAGGGTGCGGCGATTTGGCCCAGCTGTTTCATGCATCATTACAAGTTTAAGATCTCATCCATTTGACATTCATCCTATGCACGTACTCAATTACCGTGGAGGGCTACCAGGCCTTTCCTTTCAAACGAGGTTGTCAACGCTAAGCATCGAGTCAGCAGTGCTGGCTCACCAAAGCAAGTCGCTGGCCTCATGTCTATCTACTAATTGTCAACGTCAGCATTCCACCACGAAGAGAAAATTACACACTATTGCATTTCAGCATGGCAAAGAGAAGAGGCTCGCCACCACTGTCGCACACACGACTAAGTGAACTCTGGCGAGCCGTCGCTCGTGCTTTGGCGGACTAGGTTTAGCTGGGTTTTCGAAGTGTAGGAAGGCACAGTTGGCTCTTGGTAATGAGCTCCAGGCTTCAGAATTAGGTAGGGCCGCAACCGAACCATCCACGCAAACATTTTCATGTGGATGCTGCTGAGGGGATGGTGGTAGAAATGTGTTTGAGTATGAGAGGGCGCATGGTGGTTGCCAATCCCGTCGTAAGATGAAAAGGCCACGAATCCATGCTAGTAAGTCTTTGATGTCGATCAGTCATGTAAATGTAAACATGTTAATGTGTAAGGAAAGCCTTGATTGATGATATTCACCCGTATGTTTGTCTGTTCCCTTCTTCGGGACTTCTACATATTTCGTCCGTAAAACAGAGACACCTTTGGGGTGGCTTAATGGCAGATTGCAGGGCACCTGCTGATGAATGTAGTCGGTGGCGAGCTTTGCCAATGTGGACGGCGGGCTTTGTACGACCTGTTCTGTACGGCTTCTGTACTTCGACAGGAAAATGTAGGCGCCCAAGTTGTAGGTGACTGATGACCCGGTCTTCGGCTATTCCTACCCTCCCCTGTAATCGGCTTACGAACAGTGACGTTCTCTTGTACTTGCAAAATAACGACATTCAGGCATTTCCCCCGCTTGTTGTACTTCATGTTGTCCCGACAAACACGGGTGGTGAGCCGGAAGCAGCTGGCATGATGTGAGGAACAGGGGGGCATATCTTCTCCCGTGGCAGCTACCCTGCGAAACCCTGCCTTCCCCGGTGTTTCGGGGCACCCTCATCCAGTCCCTAGGCAACTTCTCTGTAGATCGCTCAGGTTCCGCAGCCACCACCGGCATCCAACGGAATCTGTCGGTCAGATGGCGGCTCAACCTAACTCCTGAACTGCTCGCATGATCACATTGTCCCGGGGTACCATTGTTCATCGACTTTTCCGTCCATCATCGGAAGGCTTCTCGATCACGACAGGTCTCGATCCCGGGATCTCCCGGGGTCAGTGGTCCGTGCCTTACCAGTAGTGCCTATGCACTACTTGCATATATACTTTTGGGTCATTTTTGAGTGATAATATCCCCCCATGTTTTTATATTATATACACTCATTCGCCGCTACGGGGTGAGCCTGGCGCTCGAGGACTGGAGGGACGCAGCGGAGTGCTTGGACTCGGTAATGGCGGGCCTGTCTGCCATGCAGCCGTGTTCATCGCCGCCCCAACCTTTCGAGCAGTCTCCGCAGCTGGGAGCTCCGAACGAGATACACGCTGCACCGCCACTGGGGCAGACGACACCATAACATAAAGAACAAGTGAGTCGACCCTTGCCGCATGTGTATGATCGCGCGTGTCTGTCTGTAGAAGCTTCGGAGATGCTGTCTGCCAGGGATTCTCGGACCTCCCCTGTTCGGGCGGCGGAAAACCTCAGCATGAAGGACAATCCTCCTGCCCTGGCCTTCCCGTCACCCCAACCCCTCGGGTTGGCCCTTACAGATACCCAAAGGGAATACGTACAGCTTACGCTAATTAGTTAAGCTACTGTGCAAGTAAAGAGAACCTGAATTGCAAGGAAGGACATGACACCATCTGCATCGGCCGCTTCACATGGCAACTGCGGGCGTGAGACAACACCAATGCCGTTATTTAACTCAAGCGTGCGCAACTAGTAACTTTACAAAATGAAGGTAGTCCCTCGGGAACCGTCGTCTGCTCTCTCCTTCCGAAACCATGCTCCGAGCCGCTCCAGAACCTGACGGCTCGGAAACCAAAATATTAATGTTGCTGCGGAGAATAGCAATCTTTGGTATATGCTTGTCTCTGCGGTAAAACCTGGCTTTCATGCATCAAACGATTTAAACGGTGATCATTGCCGAATTATTCGTTCAGGTCCCAGAATTCCCTCCCTTATCCAGCTTATCAAGCATTATCCATATAAAAAATCAGCGGGGCAACTCGACCAATCTTCTGAATTGCAACACCCACTACTGACTTGTTTCGGCGATTCCATCGCGCCAACTCGCCACACACGATTACCATGTCGTTCTGGGGGGTCGTTGTCAAACCAGGGAAGCCGCATGCCTTCGTCCCGCCGCCGGAAGAATGGAACCTTCACCTGTCGCAGGCGGCCATCGCGCCGACAGTTCCTGAAGGCCAGCGCGTGGCTTTGGCTGTGGCTTCCGACTCAAAGGAGGAGCCGCTAATCGTTTGTACCCTCACTGCTGGTCGCACCGATACCGCGGTGCTGGATTTATTTTTCTCACAGGTGGGCCCAAGGTGTTGACAAGGGGTTGAAGGGCGGCGTGACCTATGCTTAGTAACGGATTAAATAATTAGAGGGAACATACGCCTCTTAGGATTTTTGTTATCCCAGGTAAGCCGTTTAAGGCGTTTGTAACTATATCAGCGTGGAGAAAGCTAGGGCCACGATGCCGTCGTTGATGCCATCGTCGGAGTTTCTGCCGTCCTGCGCACCCGCAGCATGGACTCCGGTTAGTACTGTTTGAGCGGAACTTAAACAAGTACTGGAGCCGACCTGGGGCTAGTACTATGAAAATATACAACACGGCCTCATCCTGACCCTTCCCATACGCCCCTGACAAGCAGTAACGGAGGACTCGGTTTCGCCCCTTGGCCGCACCCGCTTCGGAATGCACACACGTTGCAAATGCACACCCACAGCCCTGGTTCATTTTGGCGGTTTCATATCCCTGGCCAACGCTGAGCGCATATATAGCCCAGGGCCGTTTCCCTTGACGACGAAATGTCCTCCAGGCTCTCCGTGATTTTAGTAGCTGGCCCCAGAAAAGGCCTCTCAAGATGCTGGTCGAGCGTTTTGCGTGTACATGTAGTTGACATGTGTGCCGTACTGTGTACCGGCTACTACAGTGCTTTTAACTCGTCCTCGTTCTGCCAAGGCGTTTCCCCCTCTCCCACCTTTCCCTCTATGTACCCAACTCGTCTCCTCGTCTTTCCTCCAAACTTTTAATTTGTTCCTCATCATCTTTAACGCCTCGTTGTTAATTTACCCTTTCTGAATTCCTCAGTATTCGGAGTTTTCGGTGATTGGGGAACACGCAGTGCACCTGTCGGGGTACTACACGCCCCCCCAGGTGGGTTGTGGGTTCTGTGGACCGACCTGGGCTAGGGCTGGGGCTGCAGCTTGGGCTTAGGGTTTCCAGCGCCTCCACACTTGCATTGTAAGAGACTAGGAAAGCCACACGAGCAGACCAGACACCCGGCATACATGCCCCCGGTCAGTCACCTGCTGGAGTGAAACTCGATAGCTAACTCGATATATTAAGGATTGCCCTCTTGCTGTCCTCATCTGGGTCACCTGGGACTGAGGGCTTTGGGTTCCGCTTCAGTGCAACCAGAGGGCGAAGAAGAACCGGCACGGGAGGGGTTGAGGCTGGGCCCCTCGGCGTCGCGATCTTGTCGTTGGTTTGATCCCCATTTGGGTAATCAGATTGGGGGTTACCCAGATGGACGGGGCTATCGGCGCACGAGGTCGGGGTCTTAGGCTGCATGGGGCTTGCGATGGTGGCGATGACGTTCGTGCTGCGGTGATGCGGAGGAAGTGGGTCTTTGGTAGGTCGGGGCTTCAGCATGTGGGTTTAGGGCTGCTTTGGGGCCTCGTCGAGTGATGCACCGTCCATGGGCCCCCCGGCTTTTACGGACACCCCCGCACTTGTGCGGAACTTATAACTTGTAACTTGCATGGGTTGGAACAAGTGTGCATTTCTGAACCGTCTGCTTGTTATATATGCTCATGTGTTGGCGTCCCTCCTGTTTGGTTGACTTGCCGTTTTGCTTGCTGGCGGCATGTCCGCTCAGTTGGTGGATGAGGACGATGAGGATGAGGATGAGGACGACGAGGATGGCGAGTACCAGCCGGGAGCTCTGGGCTTCCCCATCCGCGGCAGCCGTGGCGATGGCGACGGTGATGATGATGACGACGAAGACGATGAGGATGAGGACGACGACGATGATGATGATGATGATCTCGATGGCCTGGACGAGGTGTGTGGGACGAAGACCTGTTGAGGGGCAAAAACTGCTCCAAAAGCATCCGTGCCATAGTTTATTCACACTGCTGAAATACGTCTTCAAGGGTTTTAGGGTTTTTAGGGTTTCAATTACACGACATGAAAGTTGCCCGACATTTTACCTCCCATTGTACACGAGGAAAGGGATTTACCATGATCAGGGATTCGGGTCAAACGTGGATGAGGGGGAAGGAGCGTGTTCTTCTACAGATGTACCTAAGCTAAGACGGGTTGGACAAATGACCCACGGGTCGCTTGCTCCCTGGCCCGCCTTTCCTCTCTCAGGACGAAGAAGAGGATGACGAAAACGAGGATTCCATGGATATGGACGGCGACGAGGACGACGAGATGTTTGGCTATGAGGCCGTGCTGAAACGAGCCAAGCGGAAGCCGCATGTGGTGATTGAGGACATCACCGACCAGGGGCAGGAGGCTGTGGCAGCGGAGGGGAACAAGAAGGCAGAGAAGGGTGGCAAGAAGGACGCCAAGGTACGGCTGACGGTTGGAACTGCTCGACCGTTGAGAGGGGGGACAACGAGTTTTCCCCTCGGGTAACCGTGTCGTGCATTGCGGATGGCGGAGAAGGGCATTGTGTGGGGTGCGTTCCGGTCAGGGTTTTGAACTTTTTATATATGAACGTGGTGGCGGCTGTTGGAGAGGATTGGTTGCCGGAGCTGCAGCCCATGCTTTGCTTGAGCATGCGCCGTTCTTGAGTTCATCAAGGTTTCCTTTTCCGAGATAGGATGCGTGGTTATTTACTGGGCCCGGCTCAGCTCTCCCCGTCCGCGTCACCGTCGGCTGTGTCGGCGCTTGTCATCAAGGCTCTGTCTTCGGCTTGCGACAGGCTGCAAACAAGGCGACGGCGCCCAAGGGCAAGGAGAAGGCTAAAGAGGACGACGAAGATGAGGAGGACGAGGAGGAAGAAGATGAAGACGATGACGAGGAGGAGGACGAGGAGGAAGAAGCGGAGGAGGAGGAGGACACGCCCGCGCCTAAAAATGCAAGTGAACTATGGAGCGTTTGCGAAGTATGGAGAGTGTGTTGATAAGCGCCGCTTTTTTGGCTCCTGCTGTACCTGCAGCGACAGCACTTGCAGCGCTCCTATGATATCGACCACTTTACCCACAGCATATGTAAATGCCTGGTTGCGTGGTCCTCTTTCTACCGATAGCGGCATCATTTGGCGGTGTGCGTGGCGCAGTAGGCGAGGAGCTCTCTGGAGGCGGAGCAGGGAGGGAGTCGTCCTATATATAGGGTTTCTTTTTTGCGCTGTGTAGTATTGTTGTTTTCTGCGATGTCATGCAGATGACAGCGTGGGTCCTTGGACTGGCACGGGGCCTTTAATTTCGTGCCTTTTTGTTCTGCTCATCGGTATCCGTCTGTTTCAACAACCTTTTGGCTGCTGTTTCGCTTCGCAGGCTGGCAAGCGGCCCGCGGAAGCTTCCAAACCGTCGGCAAATGGTGTGGCAAAGGCGGACGGCCCAGCCGCCAAGAAGCAAGCCGTCGGGTAAGTATCATATCGGGGGCCGTGAACACCGCATATCATATCGGTGTCTTGTTTCACACATCACACAGCCTAGGGTGTGATCAGGGACATGAGCGAGCTAGGCAAGCAGGGGGTTGACGGAAGGCCAAGAACGGGGCATTGGCGGATATGATAAGAAACAGGGAGGAGGGATGGAGCAAGGTCGCAGATGCATTTGTTTGGGAATAGCAACACGTGTTTGCTTTCCCGCGCACAGTCGTGTGCGCGCATAAGAGTCGTGTGCGCGGAGAAGGGCTTCACTGCACATCTAAGCTCGCGTTCGCTCCTGTTGGATCGCGGCCGTATAACCCTGCAGGCAGCAGCAGCAGCCGACGCCTCAACCTGTCGCTACGGGGAAGGAGACTAAGGACATGCAGAAACAAAAGCAGCAAAATGACAAGGCTCAGAAGCAAGACCAGAAGCAGGAAGTGAAGAAGGATGCGAAGCCGGCCGAGAAGAAGCAGGTTGAGAAGAAGGACGCTGAGAAGGAGTTGAAGCCGGGCAAGAAGAACATCCGGCGTCACCCGAATGGCTTCGAGGTGAGGGCTCCCTCCGCTGCCTCCTGTCTCTGATTTTGTACAGCACCCCTTCTTTTCCCGCTCTTTCCCTCTCCCTTTTCCTCTCTCTCTTTGGAGTCACTCTCGGTAAAGGTTGACGGTATGTAAATCACCGCATTGAAGTTGGCGGTGGGCCCTCCCAGCTTCCCACCATCACAATAACCACCACCACTCATCTCGGCCGAACCACAGCCACCATCAGCAAAAGCCGTTGGCCTCGCGCCGATTCCAAGGCCCTCTCCACAAACCCACCCTAAGGCCTCGCGCCTTTCCGACTCCCTTCCGTGTCTTTGGACTGCGGGTGGTAATGTAGATGTTAGCCGGTCGGGCCTGTCACACGGGCACCTAGGGCAGAGCGAACTCTCTTTTCTCTCACAGATGCACCCGCATGGGCGGATGCGTTCTCTCCAATCCCTAGGACCTGACCTTTGCTCTCTTGCTCTGGTGGCGCCCCTCCTTACCGCATGGACCCGTTGAGGCCGATTTCTTGGGCCCATGGTAACGGGCGTGGTGTTGCTGGCCTGACAAATACACACAAGCGCAGTTGGGCGATGTACTGCACTCCCATGTAATTCAATACCTAGGGTGTTTGCAGGCTCGTGCTCATGCGAATACGTGTCTTGTCTACGGTACACATGTACGGCGCAGATTGAGGATGTTTCGTTCGGCAACCCGCACGGCAAGCTGGCCAAGCCCGGACAGAAGGTGCTGGTTCGCTACACTGGGCGGCTCAAGTCGAATGGCAAGGTGTTCGACAAGAGCGGCCAGAAGCCGTTCCAGTTCCGTCTAGGTGGGTGTGGGGTCTGGCCCCGCTGGGGCATCGAAAATTCCTTCCCGGACAACTCCATTTCCTGCCGGAAGAAGGGTTTGTGTGGGGTCGGACGCGGCGATAGTGGATGGCTGTTCGCAGGGATAATGGGCCTTATGGGATAGGCTGATGTTTGGCTGTGAAGCAAAAAGAAGAGGGGGTTCTCTCCCGGAGAGGGCTGCTGCCATATGGCATCGTCGCTGTGTCACGCCGCAACCCGCACGGTTACCTACCTGCATTAGGCTTCACTAGATGGCGCGGGAATATCCGTCCTATATTGTCCGGACGCCGAGAGGTGCCTTGCCCCCTGGGTGGTGATGCTGCACCCGCTTGGTCACCCACTCGGCTTCTGGCTCCATTCTCTATGGTCCAGTCGGTTAACTTTTTTTTGGCGCCCCTTTCCCCATGCTCTGCCCTTTCTGCTGCCCCTCCGGCCATCCCAAAACTTTGCAACGCAATACGGTGTACACGAATGCATCTTCCCGTTGCCAACCCGTCCGGACGGCGTCTGCCGTTGCTTTTGGCTTTCGGCTGTTGGGATTAAAAATGCATCTACCACATCATGCACCTACCGTGTACCGATCCAGGCGTGGGAGAAGTGATCAAGGTGAGAGCCGCGGGTCGGGCCGGAAGGAAAAGAGCGGTGACGACTGTCCTTGCGCCCGTAGGATGCGTTGTACGTGTCTTTGCGTCGGGCTAGCTGGCTTCTTTCCTTCATCGCTTTTGGTCGATCACTCTCCTTTGCCCGGGACAAGTTGTTGTCGCTGCCTCTTCTCCGACCATCCAAGGACCTGACGGCCCCCCGTCTGTCCGCCCTGCCCTAACGAGCTGCTCTCACCTGTGCAGGGCTGGGACCTGGGTGTGGAGGGCATGCGAGTGGGCGACAAGCGCCGGCTGGTCATCCCGCCGCAGCTGGCGTATGGCGCTGCTGGCGTCAAGGGCACGATTCCCTCCAACTCCACGCTCGAGTTTGACGTGGAGCTTGTGGACGTCAAGTAACGTAGTCTTGCGCAGCTGGCAAGTAGTGGTATTAAGCTGGAGGAGGAGGAGGAGTGGTGGTGCCTTCAGCGAAGGCGTTGTCGTGGTGTAGTTTGTCAGTGCGGCGTTGTCCGGGCCTGGTCGGGCTTTGGCGCACGGTGGGCTCCATACGTCCCTTAGTGGAGATGAGCGCCGGGCTATAAACGAACCTGGCGAAGGGCCGGTTCAGCATGTGCATGGTGCCTACTGGCACGGGCAGGATAATGTGAAGTCAAAGTAAAGCCAGGTTGGAGAGCCTTTAGTGAGTCCGCACCTCGCGTGCAGGTGAAAAGAGGAGGAGAAGCTGGTTTGGGAGTTTTCGAGTGGGCAGGTTTTGTTCGCGTTCAGAGCGCGGTGTCTTGAGCGGTACTTGTGTGCATGTGTTGCGGTGCTTCTTCCGGGGCAATTATCTCTTATCCGGGGCACATGCATTGATGTAGCAAAGTGTGTGGCGTCAGGAGACACAACGGCCTGGGGGACGTTTGAGGAGAATTCGACAGCGTTTTTTCCCTGGAAAGCGCAGCTACGTCAGTACACAGTTAGTGGGCAGGACTTGGAGCTAAGGAAAATGACGATCGAACCGAGGTGAAATGAGGACGTGGCGCGGGCCGAGGGGTTTGGCTTGCTTTGCGGGGTATTGCTATGTTTGTGGATGGCTGGATACGGTGCTTTGAGTGGACAGAGATTTAGATTACGAGTATCTTTCGGACTGCAGGGCTGCAATGCTGGCGGGTTGCTCCTTTCGGGTGCAAGATTGGGGTGAAGGTGGATTACTTCGGGGCTGCGTGGTGGACGAGGCGGGATTTGGATGCTGCCCGCTGTTTGGTGGAGGGGCCCGGCTGCGTTATATTACACGCAACACAGTTGTTTAAGTGTTCACACGGTTTCCCGGGCGGGATATCCCTGCGTTTACAAAAAATCAATCGAACGCGAACCTGAGACAACATGAACTTTTGGGTCGTGTTGTCATTGTGATGGTGCTGGAGCTGTGTTATGCTTCAGGCAATTTACGCGCAACTCGCTAAGCTGTTTAGGCCTGGAAAAGCGGAAAAACGACCTGCACATCGGCTTTGAAAAGGACGCAGCGGTTTTAGATGAAGGACAAGAGAGAGTACATATTTTCCCGGCACCTTGCGCGACACGGCGTGGTGTGGTCACCCTCAATGATCTGGAACGGACTGCAGCGGACTCTTATGACGGTAACATAAAGGACACACAATACAATTACACAATTATACGATTTTAAACAAACATGCAATATTATGTTTATTATTTACATGTGATTAATAGCGGTAACTGGATTATTCAATTATGATACCTCTGGTCGGACATCAACCATTTTTTCATTCCCACACACTGCAGGAAGTGGATTGGATTCATACAACGACAGCTCTTTCGGATCCTCTTTAGCAGGATTTATGTAAGGTCCGTCAGGAGGTTATGTATTGGCAGCGGCATCCTGAAGAGGACACCAGCAAGGGCTGTGCGAAGACGATCCCGGGTACAAGGGCATGCACTCGTGTGCAATAGAGACTTCCAACGTATCTGACCCCGCCTGACAAGGCGACCTTGGACAAGACAAGTGGGACAGTTCCTATTCTTGTTTTCCGTAATATCATGTCACGGTTGCCGTACACGTCATCCAGAACGTCTTGGCACAGCTTATAGGAAACAATATCGCTTAACCATTAGGTAGCATCGGCCTTGTTCGTGTACCGGGGTTTTGTCAATGTTTCTGAAACAGGGATTGCTTGGACCCAGGGGCCTGAACCCAGGGGCCGTTCGATTTTCTATTGGGTTTACAATTTTTCAATTTTCGGTTAAGTTTACGCCGAACATTTCAAGGGATCAGCCGGACATAAAGAGTTGCCAGGTCGTAAAATTTTGACATGTCGGGCTACACGAAGGCGTCTGGCAGTTAGCGACTTCTATCGTCCGCGACAGTCAGGACTGTTGAAAGCGCGTTACGGTAGGTGCCACGAAATTCAGGCGCATCATCTAACCTGTTGTAAAACTATTGTCCTTTTATGTGGAAGTGATCAAGCGTTTATGTGATGCGTGAGACTGCATGCCTCGTCGACGCATGGAATCCTCCAAGGAAGCGGCTCAACCTGCTAACGTTAGGGACTAATTCGCTCCAAGAATATGCCGAGCGATATTTTTCCCATGTCCATGTTTTTTCTGTATTCTGTCTTGTAACGATCTACACACGACGCGAAGGGCTAACTAGAGCAAAAGAGTATGTGAATCAATCCGTGGTGGCCGGCGTTCCTTGGTGTGCGGCCACGGAAGCGCACTCCGTAATCGACCATCTGACGAAATGTACCTGTCGTCCCTGACGTACGGACATCTGTAGGAAAGTAGCCTTGGCTTGCAGCGAAACGGGATAAGAAGCCTGCTAATGTTATCAATTGCATGTTTTCAAAATAAATCTGTTGCTCGCGCCACTTATGGATCTTCCGGGCGCATCTTCCATGCTTTTCCCTTACCGTCGTTCGTACGACTTCATACGTCGCCGCTGTGGCTTCCCACTGCACAGAAAGAAACGCCCTCGTGCACAGAGAAACAATATTTTCTTATTAGATTGTTATATTCACTTTCGACTGCACGTGGCCCTTGTTGCATTTGACCGTTCGCGCGCTCCCGCGATATATGGCCGAGGACTCTTCCGACTTTAGGGGTCTCCTTGGAAGATTCACGCGTCACGCTGCCCTTCCATTTTCCTGCCACCTCCGGTAGCGGCCTCGTCCCTAGCAGCAGCCGAGTCGAGCATCCTCCAAATCCAAAATCCAAATCCAAACGGAGTAAGGTGCTTCCCATTTTCCCAACAGAGCACCTAATGACCCCCCGGCGCATCCGGCTACTGTGTGTGGTGTTCTAACAGTGGGCTGAAGACTCGTGAACAGCAGAGCCAGCTGGCCGTGCACTTCACGTGAGACGATCAAGGCAGACAAGACACCCACCCAGACCAGACAACGCAAGTCACCTAGGCGGCAAGCCACCTAGTCCACTACTGTACGACCGAAATCACGTACTCGTCCCAAGGAAAGATGGAAGCCAGCGACCCGGCTGCTGCCAGCGATCCCTTGGCTTCTGGCCACGGCGGCGGCGGTAGCAGCGGCCGTGGCGACGGCGGCGACGGCGCCAGTATCCAACAGCAGCATTCGCCGGGCCGCCGTACGACGGAGGCGGCGGATGCGTCGGAGGCGGCTGAAGAGACTCCAAAGTTGGAACCTGCTGCGGAGGCGGGGGACCCGCTAGAATCTGGATACGGCGCGGTGGAGGCGGCGGGACCTTCCGCCGCCACCCGGGACCCGCTAGCGGCGGCGCAGCGCTGCGCGGCAGCAGGCTGGGATGTTGCCTTGTCGGCCCGGGAGTCAGCGCTGATCGCGCGGGAGTCAGCCGTATGTGCAAGAGAGGCGTCCGTGGCGGCACGTGAGACGGCAATCACCTCACGGGAATTGGCTTTAGCATGCCTGGAGTCGAACATGCAATCTGTGGCCGTACAGATGAAGCTGTTACCGCCGGTGCCGAGGGAGCTGGCCACGCTGCGAGCTGGCGTCGTCGGCGCTACCGGCGCCGTGCGACCTACACCTGTCGCGGCACGAGCTCCTCATCCTGTCGTAAACCAGGGCGAAGGTGCAGCGGCTGGTGGGCCTCTACCAGCACACGGGGAGGCTGCCGCGGCGCAGAAGAGTCCGTCTATATGGCGAGGCAGTGATGGCGGCAGTGGCGGCGGCAGCGGTGGCGGTGATAAGGTGATGTCTAATACTCAGCGGCGCCGTCTGCAGCGGGAGCGGGCTCGGCGGCGGGCGGCAGGTGCACGACAGGGGCACCCGCAGGAGGGCGAGCACCATACCGAACCCGAGGGGTCGAGGTTGGCGGAGGCGGAGGAGTTGCTGCAGCAGACGCAGCTGCCCGAGCTGCAGCCGGATCAAGAGCGCTGTGGTAGTGAGGAGGAGGAACATCTAGGAGCCCAGGCTGCACAGGAGGGGCAGGAGGGGCAGGCGGCACAGGAGGGCCAGGCGGCACAGGAGGAGCAGGCGGCACAGGAGGAGCAGGCGGCACAGGAGGGGCAGGAGGGCCAGGCGGCACAGGAGGGGCAGGATTGCCAGGCGACACAGGAGGGGCAGGATTGCCAGGCGGCACAGGAAGGGCAGTAGGCAGGTTTTGTTCGCGTTCAGAGCGCGGTGTCTTGAGCGGTACTTGTGTGTATGTGTTGCGGTGCTTCTTCCGGGGCAACTATCTTTCTTCTTATCCGGGGCACATGCATTGAAGTCGCAAAGTGTGTGGCGTCAGGAGACACAACGGCCTGGGGGACGACAGCTCGACAGCGTTTTTTTTCCTGGAAAGCGCAGTTACGTCAGTACACAGTTAGTTGGCAGGACTTGGAGCTAAGGAAAATGACGATCGAACCGGGGTGAAATGAGGACGCGGTGCGGGCCGAGGGGTTTGACTTGCTTTGCTATGTTTGTGGATGGCTAGGTACGGTGCTTTGAGTGGACAGAGGTTTAGTTTCGGGAAGTGTCTTTCGGACTGCAGGGCTGCAATGCCGGCGGGTTGATCCTTTGGGGTGCAAGGTTTGGGTGAAGGTGGATTACTTCGGGGCTGCGTGGTGGACGAGGCAGGATTTGTGTGTGTGTGTGTGTGTGTTACATGGTTGGGGGTGCGTGACCCCATACCTGTAAAACTACCCATACGAGCCGAAGGCCCAAGGGCAATACCACAACGCCTAAAAGCCGCGGAGGAAAGGAAAATACCGCACATCAGCCCAGACTAGCGTCCAAAGGGGGTAATTGAGTTTCGGTGAGCCCACATACGTTCCAACATCCTCGCAAGACGTGCGGGTTCCCATTTCATGGCCTCCAACATGCTCTGTTGATGATCGAATCCCTCTTCAGCACGAATATCATTATAGGCTGGGCATTCCAATAACACGTGTTTTTCATCCTCGGTTCGGCTATTAGTACCACAACAGTGGCAAAACCGCTGCCCCCTGGGGACATGGTACTTGCCCCTTCGTGCTCTGTTTGCCTCCAAAGCCCAGCAACATAAACGAAACTGCATTAGCTTACGATGTGCTAAACGAGGAATGGCGGGATTTGGATGCTGCCCGCTGTTTGGTGAGGGGCCCGGCTGCGTTCATTACACGCAACACAGTTACCGTACCGCTATGGCCGATTGGTGATTTCTGGATTGGTGAAAGTAAAAAACGCTTCTAGAATTAATCTTTCCAACACCGGAACTGGTGATACGGTTTGGTGTTACCCCGTCCACTTTTTCCCATTGCCACCGAATTGGTGAAAGCCGCCAACCGGACTGCCCCCTTCACATCGTGCGCTGCCTTCCTGCCATGATGCAACTCTTGCTGACCAAGTAATAATTTATTAATGTAATGACTATATAATGTAAAGTTTGGTAGGAAATATTGCTTTATGTGTGCTTTTCTGCGAGTTAGGCGGTCCGGCACCCGACCTGGATCCAAAACGTACAGGGATTGGTGATGGCCGCCGCTCAATCCCAGCCCGGATTATCCTTTGCCACTGGATTGGTGATTTTCACCAATCCGGTGTCACCAATCGGCCATAGCGGTACGGTACTTAAGTGTTCACAAGGTTTCCCGGGCGGGATATCCCTGCGTTTACAAATAATGAATCGGACACGAACGTCAGACAACATGAACTTCTGGGTTCTGTTGTCATGTGATGGTGCTGGAGCTGTGTAATGTGAAGCTTGAGGCAGTTTAATATGCACAATGCGACCTGGCCAGGAACTAAGTTGATGCGCCGTTGATCCGCTAGATTTGGTTGGATGCTGGTGGTGAGTTGCCGAACCCAACGAATACATTCTGAAGTCGGATGGGGTGACGGATTAGGGTGCCCCTCTAGCAGGGGAGAGCAGGGACTGCCCCGGGAAAGGGGGCCGCTGGCGAAGTTAACCACCCTGTAACAACATACAATGCTAAGTTGTTTAGGCCTGGAAAAGGGGAAATAATACCTGCACATCGGCTTTGAGGACGCAGCGGTTTAGATGAAGGGCAAGAGAAAGTACATATTTTTCCGGCACCTCTTCGCGCGACACGCGTGGTCAACGTCAACGTCTCTGGAACGGCCTCTGGTCAACGATCTGGAACGGATTGTAGCGGACTCTTATGACGGTAACATAAAAGACACATAAAATCTTAAACACACATGTAATGCCATGGACCTTGTTTATATGTGATTAACTGGATTGTTCAGACATGATACCTTTGATCGGACACCAACCATTTTCCCACTCCCATACACTGCGGAAAATGGATTGGATTCATACAACGACGGCTCTTTCGTATCTTCTTCAGCAGGATTTTTGTAAGATCCGTCAGGAGGTTATGTATTGGCAGCGGCATCCTGAAGAGGTCACCAGCAAGGGCTGTGCGAAGGCGATCCCGGCGTACAAGGGCATGCGCTCGTGTGCAACCCGGCGTGCAGCGCCCGTGCTAGGGACTTCCAAAGGTATCCGACTCCGCCTGACAAGGCGACCTCGGACAAGACAAGTGGGACATTTCCTATCCTTGTTTTCCGTGAGATCATGTCACGGTTGCCGTACACGTCATCCAGAACGTCTTGGCACAGCTTATAGGAAACAATATCGGTTAACCATTAGGTAGCATCGGCCTTGTTCGTGTACCGGGGTTTTGTCAATGTTTCTGTGTAACAGGGATTGCTTGGACCCAGGAGCCTGAACCAAGGAGCCGTTCGATTTTCTATTGGGTTTACAATTTTTGTATATCTTTTCAGTTCAGTACACGCCGAACATTTCAAGGGATAAGGCGGAAATAAAGAGTTGCCAGGTCGTAAAATTTTGACATGTCGGGCTACACGAAGGCGTCTGGCAGTTAGCGACTCCTATCGTCCGCGACAGTCAGGACTGTTGAAAGCGCGTTACGGTAGGTGCCATGAAATTCAGGCGCATCATCTAACCTGTTGTAAAACTATTGTCCTTTTATGTGGAAGTGATCAAGCGTTTATGTGATGCGTGAGACTGCATGCCTCGTCGACGCATGAGATCCTCCCAAGGAAACGGCTCAACGTGCCAAAAGAAGGGAATAATTCGCTCCAATAATATGCCGAGCGATATTTTTCTCATGTCCATGTTTTTTCTGTATTGTGTCTTATAACGATCTACACACGACAAAGCGCAGGAACGAGCGCACCGAAATGTCGCTAAGGGCTAATTAGAGCAAAAGATATGTGAATCAGTGCGTGTTGGCCGGCGTTCCTTGTGCGGCCACGGAAGCGCACTCCGTAATCGACCATCTGACGAAATGTTCCTGTCGTCCCTGACGTACGGACATCTGTAGGAAAGTAGTCTTGGCTTGCAATGAAACGGGCTAAGAAGCTTGATAAAGTTATCGATTGCATTTTTAAAATTAAATCTATTGCTCGTGCCACTTACGGATCTTCCGGGCGCATCTTCCATGCTTTTCCCTTACCGTCATTCGTACGACTTCATACGTCGCCGCTGTGGCTTCCCACTGCACAGAAAGAAACGCCCTCATGCACAAAGAAACAAGATATTTTTAGGAGGGTGTGATATTCACTTTCGCCTGCACGTGGCCCTTAGTTGCATTTGACCGTTCGCGCGCTCCCGCGATATATGGCCGACTTTAGGGGTCTCCTTGGAAGATTCACGCGTCACGCTGCCCTTCCATTTTCCTGTCACCTCCGGTAGCGGCAGCGGCCCTAGCAGCAGCCGAGTCGAGCATCCTCCAAATCCAAAATCCAAATCCAAACGGAGTAAGGTGCTTCCCATTTTCCCAACAGAGCACCGAATGACCCCCCGGCGCATCCGGCTACTGTGTGTGTGCTTCTAATTGTGGGCTCAAGACTCGTGAAGAGCAGAGCCAGCTGGCCGTGCACTTCACGTGAGACGATCAAGGCAGACAAGACACCCACCCAGACCAGACAACGCAAGTCACCTAGGCGGCAAGCCACCTAGTCCACTACTGTACGACCGAAGGTCTGCTTATCACGTACTCGTCCCAAGGAAAGATGGATTGCCAGGCGGCACAGGCGGCACAGGATGGCCAGGCGGCACAGCCGGCACAGGATTGCCAGGCGGCACAGGCGGCACAGGATTGCCAGGCGGCACAGCCGGCACAGGATTGCCAGGCGGCACAGGCGGCACAGGATTGCCAGGCGGCACAGCCGGCACAGGATTGCCAGGCGGCACAGGATTGCCAGGCGGCACAGCCGGCACAGGATTGCCAGGCGGCAAAGCCGGCAAAGGATTGCCAGGCGGCACAGGATTGCCAGGCGGCACAGCCAGCACAGGATTGCCAGGCGGCACAGGATTGCCAGGCGGCACAGCCGGCACAGGATTGCCAGGCGGCACAGGCGGCACAGGATTGCCAGGCGGCACAGCCGGCACAGGATTGCCAGGCGGCACAGCCGGCACAGGATTGCCAGGCGGCACAGCCGGCACAGGATTGCCAGGCGGCACAGGATTGCACAGGCGGCACAGGCGGCACAGGATTGCCAGGCGGCACAGGATTGCCAGGCGGCACAGCCGGCACAGGATTGCCAGGCGGCACAGCCGGCACAGGATTGCCAGGCGGCACAGCCGGCACAGGATGGCCAGGCGGCACAGCCGGCACAGGATTGCCAGGCGGCACAGGCGGCAAAGGATTGCCAGGCGGCACAGCCGGCAAAGGATTGCCAGGCGGCACAGCCGGCACAGGATTGCCAGGCGGCACAGGCACAGGATGGCCAGGCGGCACAGCCGGCACAGGATTGCCAGGCGGCACAGGCGGCAAAGGATTGCCAGGCGGCACAGCCGGCACAGGATTGCCAGGCGGCACAGCCGGCACAGGATTGCCAGGCGGCACAGGCGGGGCAGGAATGCCAGGCGGCACAGCCGGCAAAGGATTGCCAGGCGGCACAGGAGGGGCAGGAGGGCCAGGCGGCACAGCCGGCAAAGGATTGCCAGGCGGCACAGGAGGGGCAGGAGAGCCAGGCGGCACAGGAGGGGCAGGATTGCCAGGCGGCACAGGAGGCACAGGATTGCCAGGCGGCACAGCCGGCACAGGATTGCCAGGCGACACAGGATTGCCAGGCGGCACAGCCAGCACAGGATTGCCAGGCGGCACAGCCGGCACAGGATTGCCAGGCGGCACAGCCGGCACAGGATTGCCAGGCGGCACAGCCGGCACAGGATTGCCAGGCGGCACAGCCGGCACAGGATTGCCAGGCGGCACAGCCGGCACAGGATTGCCAGGCGGCACAGCCGGCACAGGATTGCCAGGCGGCACAGCCGGCACAGGATTGCCAGGCGGCACAGCCGGCACAGGATTGCCAGGCGGCACAGGCGGCACAGGATGGCCAGGCGGCACAGCCGGCACAGGATTGCCAGGCGGCACAGGATGGGCACAGGCGGCACAGCCGGCAAAGGATTGCCAGGCGGCACAGGAGGGGCAGGAGGGCCAGGCGGCACAGCCGGCACAGGATGGCCAGGCGGCACAGCCGGCAAAGGATTGCCAGGCGGCACAGCCGGCACAGGATTGCCAGGCGGCACAGCCGGCACAGGATTGCCAGGCGGCACAGCCGGCACAGGATTGCCAGGCGGCACAGGAGGGGCAGGAGGGCCAGGCGGCACAGGAGGGGCAGGAGAGCCAGGCGGCACAGGCGGCGCAGGAATGCCAGGCGGCACAGGAGGCGCAGGATTGCCAGGCGGCACAGGAGGGGCAGGACAGGCGGCACAGCCGGCACAGGATTGCCAGGCGGCACAGGAGGGGCAGGATTGCCAGGCGGCACAGGAGGCGCAGGATGGCCAGGCGGCACAGCCGGCAAAGGATTGCCAGGCGGCACAGGCGGGGCAGGATTGCCAGGCGGCACAGGCGGCGCAGGATTGCCAGGCGGCACAGGCGGCGCAGGATTGCCAGGCGGCACAGGAGGGGCAGGAGGGCCAGGCGGCACAGGAGGGGCAGGAGAGCCAGGCGGCACAGGAGGGGCAGGAATGCCAGGCGGCACAGGAGGGGCAGGAGGGCCAGGCGGCAAAGGAGGGGCAGGAGAGCCAGGCGGCACAGGAGGGCAGGAGGGCCAGGCCGATCAGGGTGACTGTTAATAGTGTCCGGGGGACGATGGGCAGGTAGACATACGCACCAGCACAGCCTCTGCAGCGCACGGAGAGTCTGAGGAGATGCCAGCACAAGGGCGATGTGTATGTCATCAACAGCCAGACACCCTGGAAGGTTCCTGGAGGACAAGTGCGCGCTGTGCCCGGCAAGAAATCGCTTCCAGTTGCTAAGGGATTTTACAGAGAGGCTTAGGTTCGGAGAGGCGTAAGGACCTCAAGTCGCGGGACTCACTGTGAGTGGTCCTCTGAAGATCCTGTTTACGTTTAACCAGTTGTCAGTTGTTAGTTGACATGGTTGTCGTACTCGGGAATTTCCGCCTTGGATTTGGATGCCGTACACATAACAAGAGATTCGCTCGTAAATAGACACATGCCCTACCAACTCATAGGAGGTCTAACAGCGTCTAACTTCTTAGGCGGGGCTGTCAGACGGGCTCATTATCAGCTACTGGCGATAGTTGTCAACGTTGCATAACAGCCAGTTAGACACTGGGTTAGAGGCTGTCTTGTCCTGTTTGGCCCTGTGACTGACATATACCTGGAGCCCACACTGTTAACAGTTGTCTGCTTCTAGGTTCTGTTAGCAGCTGTAAGGACCTGTAATTGAGCGCTGTCTGCCACAACAGGATATTGTTGACAGGATGTTACACTCTGGGTGGGTCACCCAGATGGCGAGAAAAAAATTTTGACGGCTGTTTGGGATTTGGGAAGCTAATTGTTAGCAATTGTTCAATTCACTTAAGCTGTTAAGTGGTGCCAAGGGGTGTAGTTGCTAACAGGCCTTGAAAGCTGTTACGAGTAGCGACATGCTAAAAGGAAGTTCCATCATGTTACTGGCTGTTGCCATGAGATACTATCAAATTAGTAATTTGCTGAACTGCAGTTGTAGAATTTTAATTGCTGTTTTGAGGTTAAGACACTGTAAATTTTATGAGCTTTTGCATGATTCCCTGCCACTGTTAAGTACACACATTCTCATATTTTTGGAAAGCTGTCTGACTTCATTATTCATGTCATCAGCATCTATTTGCCATCATTGGGGATAGAAGCTTGTACTGCATGGGTAGGCACAAACCACATTCGACAGGAATTATATACATACGTATGTATTACACAACAGTCTGCAGACCCACTGGGCAGCTGGGTCGCCCTGGTCACCTCACTTGCTCATCATGTGGAATAGTGCAATATAGTGCACAGCCAGCTGGCCTGTACAGGCATCCATTGCCTCAATTCTTTACAAGTCTGGAGCCTGCTACCATAATAACCACAACAACAGCAGCAGGAGCTTACATTGGCATGCAATTATACAAACATGTTCTTCATCAACCTTTGCCTGTGACCTGTTTCAAACTACTACTGCACTGCTTCCTTTTTATCCTATTGAACACCTACTACACACTACTGAGCCATACAGCTCTAGACTGCCCATTTGCTTCCCATCCCTGCACATCAAGAAACCTAAGCAACCCACACAAACTTGCCCTTGTATTGGACCATGGAGTCATTCTATAGACCATTGGTGCAGCCATGTAAGAAAGCCCATTCCTTGACCAGGCCTGCTGCTTGTTGAATCTGCCAAGTAGGCTCTGCACTGCCAGCAGCTCTACAACTGTGTGCTTCTTGAGCTCCTTGCTGGCCTTAATCCGGACACATGTGTGTATGTCCTGGTCAGTTGCTTGTGAGTCCAAGTGGAAGCCATTCACAAGCTCTGTCTAACCCACCCAAGGTAACCATGAAGTCAGTCTGCAGTCAGTCAACAGCATGAGCACCCATGAATATTGAAAGATTGTATTTAAAAGAATCCTGAATGGATTAGTGATAGAAGGTTGTGTGTCGTATGTAGGCACTACCACATGTACATGGTTGTGGTGTGGGGTTGCAGGTGGATATGGAGGCAGGGATGGAGATGGACAGGTGGGGTTGAGATACTTCTTTGTCCTATCCAAATGTTCCATTCAAATTGGATACCTGTGTCAAATGAATAATGCACCCCTGCCCCAAACTTACCACTTCCAAGCAGATCTTGGATGCTGAATTGAAGTCCATCAGGGCTGCAGCTGGGTAGGAGAAGTTGCACCACTTCACCAGGATGTATCTATCTCTTGGCACACTGCACACCCTGTGAAGTCCCACTTCCTGATGCATATGTAGCGTACATGAGGTGTGGCCCTAGAGTAGCTTCCTCTTGCGGCTGCCTGGTGCCTGATGCCGAGAGCCGGGAATCCGTGCGTACGGCATATATGCTGAAGATGGCCTGTGCATGGCACATTCCCTGTTTGTCATGGCTTACTTCCGTTGCTTGAGTCGTAGATATAGTTCATCCTGTCCGTACACGCCTCGTGTAAAGTTGGTTCACTGCAAAAGCAAAAACAACGGTGTAGAGATATGCCATACATCTGGCCTTGTTTTATGTCCCGCATGTCGTATTCAGACAGCGAAATCGTCAGGAAGCCACGTAGTGAACCTTTACTCCTAGAGTTCGAGCAGGAGCTGCCGATGAAGAGCCGTGCACCCTATTACGTGGCCTTCCACATGAGGCCTATGCATGTGCGGTTCCGACCATCCATTTGCGGTGACCGTTGGATTTTACCGTCAACTTAACGCCGCTTGGCCTCCTCCCAACAGCTCCCTTCTAAAAGGATGTGAAGTAAAAGCTTGACATGGCAGTGTCGTACTGCTGCAGAGAGCTTTCCTACCGAACCTTGATATTAAAGACCGAACCGGAAGCCCAACTTGGCCTGCCCGAGCTCGGAACGGACGTCTTTAGGGACCACCAAACGGTATGCAACCACCAACGCCTTTGAAACCACCAACCGGCAACAGCCTTCTCCTGCCAGAATTCCAATGTGAGGCGTCACAGCAGGACTTGTAAAAGCGCTAGCACCGCGACAGCGATGGTGCCACAGGAGCTTTAGCAGCAGGTTGGGAAGCTGCTACTGCCTCCATTGCTACTGCTTCTGCTACTGCTACTGGCACTGCTACTGCTGTTTCTTCCACTTCGGCCCGTCCGATTGCTCATGCTTTGCAAGGATGACACCGGAATGCGGCGGCGATTGACAGGCCAGGACCAGACTTGCATCCAGGAACGTCATATCACCGTCACTGCCGCCATCTTCACCGCCACTACGGGGGGGAGCAGCGAACTCGTCTTGGAGTTCGCTGCTACGCCCTGTGCAGCCATCGACACCGGTGCCGATGGCATGGCGATTCCTGCTGCCGCCGGCGCCGGGGCGGCGCAGCCGCCAGAGGAGCGCGCGAGTGAGCAGCACCAGGAGAGCGGTATTGGCGGCCATGAAGACGATACACGCAGCCCAGAGGTGTAGATGCACAGAGCGGCCCTGTGCGGATGGGTGGCAGCGGGTGACAACCCAACGTTGCCAATTACCTCAAAATACGCAACAGAGGCAGTGCGTCCAGGAGCGTGCCTATGCGGGAGCGTGCCTATAGAGCAGGGCGATGTGTGCTTTAATGACATCTTCTAAGTCCGCGACGAGAAGATGGCGGGTGCGGGGAACTCCTGGTAAAAAGGAAACCCCAAGTAATAAAAAGGAGCCCGGGAATCCTACAGCTCGGTTTTCCTTCCTCTTCCGGCATCTCCATCCTCACTCGCATCTCCACCTGGTAAGCCCAAGCCAGCCAATGCAGCTGGGCCGCCACCCAGGCGGCCCCGCCGACCCCCAGCGCCGTACGCCGTACGGCACGCTGCGCCGCCAGCGCCGGCAGCACCAGCGGCAGCAGACTGAGGTACCAGACAAAGTACTGCGCAGTGACTACTTTATTCAGAGTGACGAAGCACCAGGTCTGCGGAGAAGAGAAAAATAAACACAAACAAGGAAAGAACTGAAATTGGCTCCGAAATCATTACATTTGGGCTTCATAGTGCTTATCAACAGAGGATGGTGCAGGGGAAAAGCGCTCTCTTCCATGCAGAGTACAAAAAGCGGGTTGCAAAAAGTGCAGGTGAGTGTGAATCTACACCTCCCCATCAGGAGTCTCTATGATCTCACACACGATCTCTCTCTCGCGCGCGCATGCATGCGTGCGTGCATGCTAGCTCCCAGTAACCCCACTCCCCAAACCCACACGGTATCGATTATATCCACACTCCCCCCCTTCCCCGACGTCCCGGTGCGGTCCCGCGGTCAGGTAAAACCCTGCAGCCCGATCAGTCCAGACACGTGCACCTGCAACAGCCACGCCGAGGGCAAGTCTTCATGAAAGCGGACTGCCAGCGCTAGCAACGCCGCGGCCTGGGGAACCATAGCCACCCGCCACGGCTCCTCCACATGTACGACACGCCGTACGGCATGCCACGACGCCAGCATCAGGCACAGCGGTGATGAGTCAACGCAGCCGCTGCTGCTGGTGGCGTACGTTGTCGTATTTGCTTGGCCGTAGCTGAGGTACACGGGGTAGTAGTACGGCGAAAAGTTATGACGTGGGTCTTTGCGCGTCAAGTGATGTAGGAAGGCCTCATGCAGGAACGTGTTGCCGTACAGCTTGTAAAACACGACGCCCAGCAGCGAGAAAGTGGTGGCGGCAGCGACACCGAAGAGCCCTACGGGCAACAGCGCGGCCGCCGCCGCTGCCGCCGCCGCCGCCGCTACCCCCCGATTTTCGCCAGCAGCGACATTATTAAAGTGCACCGGTGGCTGCAGCGGGGGCAAACATTGTACGGCATTGTCCGTACGATCTAGCCCTTCGTGCCTCTGGTGAAGGCCTCTGGCGCTTCCGGCCTCCGCCTCCACCGGCTCAGCAGTTTCTGCCGTACTGGACCCAGTGGCTGCCGCACTACCAGCTGTACGGCCAGTATCGCCTCGCCGCCGCCCTCGCTGCGAATATTAGGCCACACGGAGGAGTTGCGTGTGGCCGTTGCGTATCGTGATGTGGTTGAATGCACGTGTACAAACATGCGCACGGAAATGAGCGCCTGTCGTAAAGACAACACATGCAGCAACGTTTGCAGGTAGCAGTCCGCCCCTCTACAATGACCCAGTGCTGCACAGCCCCCACCAAAATGTCAAACAGTCTGAGATTATCAGCTCCCTAATTGTGTTGGCTGTGCGAAAGAGCACTCCACCGACAACCACTGTCCAAAACCCGTTCAGAGTTCGTGAAACCCAGATGACGTCATCATCACACCCTGGAAAATGCTCTCGCGGATTGATCGAGATCGAGTCCTGGAGAAATCTTTAATATACATAAAAAGATGTTCCACTTTTTCCGTTCACGCCCCCCATGGGACCCACCATCACAAGAGCCCTCCGCATCAGGAACAGCACAATCGACGGCCCATAGATAACCGGATAAATCCTAAAATGTACGGCAAGTCCGTACAGCGCGCCTGACGTCAGTGGCTTGCCGTACAGCAGGCCCACCAGCAGGCAAAGCAGCAGTACCACGCTAATCACGTCGCAGCTACCGCGGGTTGATATGGTGGCGGTATAGGGGTTGAACAACCAGAACACCAGTGCAGCGGTACACCGTTGCCGTGATGTGCCTCCGCGGATCAGCAGGAGGTGCATCAAACGGGCCGCGGCAAGGTCAGCGACGGAGAATAGCACCTGTTGGACAGCGTGGATTGAAAACTACTCATTCAGGTAGCCTGATGGCAAATACCGTGAAGGGCAGGGCCGAGAGCAGCGGGGACCGGCAGCCGCAGGTTTGCGCGTAGTTCTCTCCCAGCCGACGATCTCCTCCCTCCGAAACCCCGTAATAATCGAAGCAATGACAGAGACGGCGACCTCAGGGGGGAGGCCAAAACGTGGAGGCCCCAACGCACCTTACCACACGCTGGATGAAGCCAGATGTTGGGAAGCAGCAGATAGGCCAGGAGGGGACTGTACCGATACGTCGCTCTCTGGTAGGGTGAACCTCCCGCGGCGACGAACCGCGCGGCATCAGTGAAGACAACGTAATCTATATCCGTATATTTAACAGGAAGATGCCGGTCTTGGTACTCGGCCCAGCAGATGAGCAAAGCGCGCACAATGCCCGCAAGCAGCAGGACCCGCCACGGCTGAACCGTACCCAGCTGCATGCTGCCAGCTTGGATTGAGTTTGTTGACAATTAAATTGCTTTGTTATGTGCAAGCGACATGTGGATCCTGCATGTGCGCTACGAAACCTGGGAAAGAGGCACTGGGAAATGTGAGGACAGCAGTCGCAATTAAATATTATGGAATCACGCGTTTAATGCTAAGAGGAAAACCAGAACTCAAAGGAGGCTCCTGTGACGTATGGACCTGAAGTCGTTGTCTCTGGTGCCGAGGACATATCGTAAGAGATAGGATGTCGATGCACTAAAGAACATAAAGCTATGGACCACAGTAAGACTCCCGATGGCTTCCGACAGAATAGCTACTGTGACTTGGAAGTGGAATCGTCGGAACGAATTTCAACGGCCCGAGGTAGAGAAGAGAATGCACTTGTCCAAGCCACTGTCATTATTCTCGAGTTATGTTACAAAAAGAAAGGCGCAACGCCTGGCAAAGGGTCAACTATTGTTGTTGACATTATCTTACGGCTTGCATGGCCTCGTAAGGCCAGACGAAGCAGAGCATGGACCGTCTAAACCAAACAAATTATTACAGTTAAATTCTGTGGAATTAAAGGGCATCCATTCTGTCATTGAAGAGCGTCGCATCCAAAACCCTTACAAACTTGTGAATGACCTGGGCAAGCTCACGCCTAGGATTCATCCGAGTCCAGCCAACTGCTTCTGGACGTGGTCTGCGTAATCCTCCACGAGAAAAACCAAAGAATGTGGGTCTAAGGTGAAGAAGGAAGACTTCCGCCCAAACATCCCGTCCAAGGCTTGTCGATCCTAATCAGGACTTTGCCTGCATTTCCTGTATAGCAATGCTATGATAGAGAGCCGCTTCGATAATTCTTATGCAGCGCGACCCGGCAATAGCTCTAAAGATCTTTTTTCAAATGCATTTTTTACCAGCAGCATCTCCTATTACGACGATAATCCACCACCACACCATGTGCCGTACATGATCCCCCTCATCGCCGCATCTACCTTTCTATTCCTTGCAGAGCTGCTGGTTTTGTCTTTTTCCGAAGTGCAAGTGCAAGTGAGGATGGATAGCCGGGGCTGTGCCCGCACTGGTTCTAATCATGGATGGATGGATAGGTGGATGGATGGATGGATGGATGGATGGATGGCGGTGCGGCCCCTGAATGCGGGTTAGCTCCTGTATTTTTAATTCATTTGTTTAATATTGTATTCCGGATTTTCGACACGCGGACGCTTGTGGCGTCGCATCGATGCATGGCTGTCACATAATAACCTGCTGCAAACACTGCCGCCAAACAAAGTTATTCTTTAATAGGAAAAACCCCTGCCAAACTCTGCAATTGTACGCAGGATAATTCACAGGACGTGGCGTCATTGCCGTCCGAAAACAATGCCACGACCTACCAGCCTAAATCCCGACAAACCGGCATACAACTCCAGTCAAATCCTACATAAGCTACAGCCCGCCGACACAGCACGAATCAGCTTCCCCGTTTCCAAAGCCTCCCACGACTCCACGACTTCAAACTAAATGTACGAATTAATACAAGGCCGACGACCGAGACGGCGGCCTGGGGGAGTGATGGAGCAAAGCGAAATGGTGGCAGTCTTCGGGTTGAGGGGCCCCCACCAGCGAGGCATTCCGCTGCCAGGGGTGAGCTCGCCCAGCATAGCAACATTGGGGTTGAAGCAGACAGACCTTGGGGGCCGGCCTGACTTGCTCCCCGTGTTGCTGAGATTTCAAACCCTTGTCCCCCGCTCCCTCCTTCCCATTCCCCCCAGGCGGGTGGGGAATGAAAGTGTGGATGTGTGGGCTCAGATAACACAGCGGGCCCAAAACGCAACCGCGCGATGCCCGGCCGTCGTGTATTCAGCTGGATGAGGTCGACGTTTTGAAAACTGTATCTAGTTGCAAACCTCGTCGAAACAGCGAAACAGTTAATGTGAACAAAGCGCAATAACAATCATGCCAGGGAGCACGTGACCTCCAAGAAACGTGCACCGCGTGCCCACGAATCCTCCAATCGTCGAAGCGAGGGTTTCAAAGTTTCAAATTTTTTAAATAATACGACGCAGCTGCTTTGATTTATACATGGTTCAAATGATTCATGCATGCAAAGTGCAGAAAATATTTTCCCAGAAACGAACAGAATTGAGCAATAAGATGATGCGCGCGTGGGACAAGCTGTCCAATGAAGCCTGCTGTCCAATGCGTATTTCTTTATGGTCCAGTCGTACGGCTGTACAGAGGTGAGACACCTAACCTCTCCCAAATTTCCATTCGCTTAGTATACGACGCCTAGCATATACCGGCATATACCCCCACTTCGCCTTAGCATTATTGATGGTGGTGCCATCATCATCAGTGTGCTTCAATATGCCTGATAGGCATTATGCAAGTACAGTTCCGGACATTTTCACTTGTAATCACAATCTTACGCTACCAAGATTTTTGCGATTTGCGAATCACGACTGCGATTGCAACCTTCTTATATGGTTAACCTCCTATCATTCCGCCCTTGTATCGTACCAGCTTCTCCGTACATGTAGACATGCGTTACCCGTCAGTCCATTTCCAGCTCGATTCCTTTCATCAAGGTTTTTAAGGTTTCCTCGGACAGCGATTCCGAATTGCTTTCCGAACCCGCAGCCTCCACTTCTGGCTGCCTCCCCCACGGCTGCTGCTGCTGCTGCTGCTGTTGTTGTTGGGACAGCTGCCGGCCCGCTGAGAGGCCCTCCACCATCGCCGCCTCCACATCCACTCCTGCAACTGCCGGCTCCGCAACAGCAACAGCCCAAGGATAAGGAACACTCGGAGCCCCAAAAGCGGCAGTTAAGTCGGAGGTTATCCCCAGTGGTCCGCCGCTAACGAAGCCGCCCTGATGGTTGCCGGCCAGCAGCGGCTGAGCAGCTACCTGCGGTGTCGCGTTCGCCTGCGTACTGCCTCTCGTACGGCCTTCAAATGCCCCCAACGTCACCGTCCCCGGCATCAGGCAGGGGTCGACAGAGGCGCAGACGTCTCCCCAGTGAGGCGCGGGCTGTGCGGGGACCCCGATAGCACCAGGTCTGTAAGAAGCCAGTACACGCTGGGGGCTGTTTATCGCGTGGGGAAGTGATCGCCGCAGCCATGGGAATCCATCCAGGATGCTCCTTCCCAGCATGCTTCCGGAGCTGCCGCCCCCAAGCACCTGTGGGGGCAAATACCCAAAGGAAAGGCGCCGTAGCAGCACTCAGAGGAGTAGCTGTAGTAGTAATGGTAGTACCAGTACCCGAACCAGTACTAGCCAAACTAACTCTAGGAGCTGGAGGCTGGATAGTTGTGTCCAAAAGCAGACAAGGACAGCAGACAAGGACAGCAGTTGTGAGGGGGTAGTAAACCATTAAACAGTTGTGTACACTGCTGCGGCAGCCACTGTAGAAATGGCAGCGGGAGTTGTAGACCGGGAGGGGCATAAGAGGGGCCCCCTAAGGGGGAGAGATATACTCCTCAACAGTCGACATGTAAAGCAAAAAGCAGCCATGAAAGCAGCGCATCCATATCGATATCGATATCGCTCTCCCAATAGTAATCCCACCCTGCACACGGGCACACCATGCTGTTGGACATAAGAGCCAGCCCAGCGCACGGGGTTTCCTTCCTCTTGCGCTTCTGTTCGGTCCATAGCCGCTGCCCACGGACGGAAAACCAACCACCACAGACACACCCCACCAACTACCCAACCACCCAAATCCTGCCTCCCGGGCCCCTAACCACCCCGTACAACGCACGTCCGTACCTGCTGCCTCAACGCCCTAAGCTCTTTGGCCGCTTCCGCCGCGGCGGGTCGCCTCCGTGGGTCCTCCTCCCAGCACCGGCGCACTAGCTGCTTGAGCTTGGGCGGACAACGGCGATTGCTCAGCTGCTCCAGGGGAAGTCTCTCCTTCAAAACAGTCACCTTGTAGCCGACCGCCACAATGGGATATCCCTGAAGGGCGGCGGCGAGCGAAACAGGTGAGCGAAACAGGCGAGCGAAACAGGCGAGCGAAACTGGCGAGCGAAACTGGCGAGCGAAACAGGCGAGCGAAACTGGCGAGCGAAACAGGCGAGCGAAACTGGCGAGCGAAACAGGCGAGCGAAACAGGCGAGCGAAACAGGTGCGCGAAACAGGTTAGTGAGGCGTCCAAGTTGCGTCCCACCCCACCTCACCGCCAACCCGCAACGTAATCCACCCCCCAACCCATACCTACGTTCCAAGGCCGCTGCCCAGTCAACATTACCCACAACAGCACCCCCAGCGAGTACATGTCCTGCGCAGTGGAAGGGGAAGGGCAGCAGCAAGGGAGGGGTGCCATGGGAGGCGTCTCAAAATGGGAGGCGTCTCAGAGTGCTTTCGTAACCCTGCATGGTATCGTTCCTGTATGACCTCCCGACCTGTAACTGAAGCTGTTGGCAGTGTCTTTTAAAGTAAGGCTACGGGTGTTGAGAATGATGATGATGTATGTGTGTGTGTGCCTACTACCAATGTACGGAACGTAAGAGGAATGTGGGGATTAGTCATGCATGACGGCCAGGGATCCGCTGCGCAGGGACGGGGATACGCGCTTGCAGGAGGAGAGGAGACCCGTTTTCGCTCACCACATGATGTGTGATGAGCTTGTTGTCCAGGTCGTAACACTCTGCGGCAGTGGGCAGCGGGGGGAGCGCCCAGCGCGGAATTCAAGCAGTACTTTAGTCAAAGACACCGTAGGTGGGTTGGTTGTATATTTTATGATTATTATGTATTTGGTATTGCCACTTAACCACGCGCATACCTTGCTGGTTCGCTTCTTTAGCTGAGGTGACGGCGTTAACACCGATACAATATGAATGCATTTTGCCCACTGTAACAACCACACACACACACACATTTTGCCGAGCTATAATCTCTATACACAATATTCCACATAGTCCAGCAATGGATTTTGCGAAAATAACTATTAAATAATATCCAGGAAACACTAAATAATAAGTAGGAGCACGAATCCAAGCCCAATTCTAAACCGGAATACGACCCAAATGAAAAAGCCATATGGAAGCGCGCATCGTACTGCTCGTGGTTTAGGCTCGCGCAAAGCAATTCCGCACTGTGTGTTAACCATGCCCCTGCAGAGCCTCCCTGCAGCCCTCCGAACAAGAGCACGAAGCCAGCGCCTCAACCCTCAAGCTCTCCCACCAGGGTCGAGAGCACCCTTGCTCCCAACACCCAACGGATGGGGCGTGCAGTAACCTGGAAAACCCTAAGCAAGCTTACGGCCAAGAGGTCAACATATCATTTGTATGTGTGTAAACAGAGAACAGAGACCCCGAAACCAACATCGGCAAGCCCGCCCGCCCCGCGCACAAAGGACCCACCTACCACATACCTGGCGCCAGGTATGCCGGCTGAGAAATTACGTGGCAGCATGCAAAGCAGCGACAGCACACACATACACACGTACGCATCGTTAAAATTCAAAGGCGCCACAGCAGTACGGCATCCAGCATTCAGAACAACCAGGGGGGAGGTAGTGGTGCAGTTAAAGGAATCAAGGGGACCAAAATCCGCAAAGATGTTGACCGAGCCCACGCAGAGAAATGAGCGATGCTATTCTGGCGTATAGTAATCAGATCGGTGTTGCGGCATTATTAGGAACGCGGGGGGAGGGGTTGGGCCGGAAGGTGGGTGAGCAGAGCGGTGGAAGCTGGGGCGCCCGGTTCTCCAACAGCTCGTCCCCAGGACCCCCTGCTGGATGTATTTGCAGCAGGTGCCACTCTTGCGTTGCTACACCCTCCCTTTCGTACCCTCTTTGCGCGTGAGTGCGTGCGTATATTATATATATTATATATATATAAAAATAAATAAATAAATAAATATAAATAAATAAATAAATATAATATATATATCTTATATTTATTTATTTATTTTAAACATCGCCGTGACCCCCTGACCCAAGCTATTACAAGCTGTTACCCACCGACGTCACTTACCGTGCCCGCCCCAGGATGCTGGGTGGGCTGTGTAATAGCTTGAATGCGCGCGAGTCCAAAATCCTTGAGAAAACAAGGCAAGGCCGAGGCGAGGCGGAGGCAAGGCAAGGCAAGGCAAGGCAGGTACACGACATCATGCGGCACAGCGTGTGGCAAAGCGGCAAGTACGGACATGCAGTGGTAGCAGCGAGACGAGCTCGAGGGAGGGGGCCGCCCTCCAGCAAGCCAGTGGGAGATCGTGCCCACAGCCAGGCACACACACACACACACAACACGCCCCCACACACAGGAGCGGCAGGCCAACAGCAGGTGCCGCAATGATCCCCACGTGCGTGCCACTTCTGGGGCGCACCACCACTGGCGGTGGTGGTCAGAGGCCCAGCAGTCTAGAATGGCCCGATACCATGGTGGGGAGGGGGTTAGGGTATGTACGGGGGTTCCGGGTTACCTCTGTCTTAGAGAGCCCAGAGGCACCCAGAGAGCCGGATCATGCCGGGGCTGGGGAGGAGTCTTGCTTGTGTTTCGGGCTGAGTGGGCAAACTCGCGTGACGCAGTCTTGACTCGCGAGAGCGTGCGCGCGTGCGACGCTTTCCCCGCCCTCCCTGGGAGACGAAGAGCTGAGCTAGCGGATATGCAGCTCGCGGCCCTCTCCCGTCCGTGGCAGAGAGCTTAGGCGGTCTTTCCGTTGGGGCTGGGCAGCAGCCCCTGGCCAGTATCAGGACCGGTCAGATACTTGTAACCTTCACAAACATACACACATACATGCACACACACACGCACGCACGCACACACATGCACACACACACGCACGCACTCTCACACACACATGCACACGTGCGCGCGTGCACTCACCGACAATTTGACCTCCGGGGTGGCCGAGTACGCGTTATTGAGCAGCACGTTGGCGGGCTAGGGGTTAGGGGGGGGGGAAAGGCGGGTGGATGGGAATGTAAACAGGTGCTGTGTGGAAACATATACACGACCTGCCTGGATACGGGAGCACGAACGAGGATCGGGACAGGGGGACGCTGGGGCGGTGTTGAAGGTTTTGGTCAACTAGATGGAGATGGAGAGGAGGATCAAGGAATATGACGGACATGTAGCTGGTGGTGGTATGGACTGGCAACCTCTGGGGGTGTCGGGAAATGGGGTTACAACATTTCCCTGAATGTGTGTTAAGACCAGCAGAGAGCCTTGGACCCCTCCCGGGTCCTATTACTGCTGTCACCATTCTGTATGATATGCGTGTCGGTCACTTTCCAACAGAATGAAGGGTATCGATATTCTTGAGAGTTCTCTCCCTTCCCCCCCACATGCATTCCTGTCAAACGCACGGTCGTCCGCCATGGCACACTGCCAAAAGGCGCCAAGTTAAGCACGCAAATCACGTACATCACGCAAATCTTGGATCCGGATTTCAGAATTGATCGGAATTCAGCTCGGCGGCTCATGGGACGAACAAAAACCCATGTAACGCAAGAACGTCATAAAAAACGTCAAAGGCCCCAGGTGGGCCCCCAAGGGATGTGTTCTCGTTCAATGCCTTCTAACTGGGCCGACCTATCACGGCGCGTGAGATCCCCGTGCCGCCCGCCGCCGCCCGCCGCCCCGCAGAAATTGTAGTAGTGTAAGGCCCTTGGCAGCCCCGGTTCCGCCCTCGCCCTGTCCTATCCGGCACCTTGAACGCAACCGTACAACGCTGCCGTACACCAGCAGGCCATGAAGGCTATATAGGACATAACCTTACCTTTAAATCCCGGTGTGTGACGGTGGGGTGCAGGTACTCGAGACCGGAACACACCTCCGCTGCGATGTGAAGAACCTGTACAGAAGGTATGTACGGCAGGAAGGGTGGATGGGCAGGACACATAACCCATGCATGCAAGCCCTATTTACAATATTAGACAATCGCAAATGGGCGGGAGGTCACAAAGCGAGATTAGCCTTCCTCTGCAGCGCCGGCAGTGATGGTTATCATAGAGCAAGCAATTGCATGCCTTCATTGCAGCAACTAGAACTTAGGTACCCAACGCACGACATCTGCATGTACGGAAAGTACGGGAAACCTGTTACCGGCAGTTTACTCTTTCTGTACGGGCACCTGATTGTACATCACCACATTATGCCCACCTTGGCCAGCGGAATGAGTGTCCGGGCTCCGGAACCGTAGATGAGGTGCTCCAGGGAAGTTTCCATCAGCTCCATCACCAGACACAGCCGTGGCGGGGTCACACACGCCGCCAGCAGCCGCACAACATTGGGGTGCTGGCAGCGGGCAAGCACCTCGGCCTCTTGCCTAAACAGGAATTCAAACCTCGAATCCCAGGCATCTAGGAACGACATATTCACGTGGCCACCGGATGGCGGCTCCGGGGTTTTGGCGTGCTGCCCGCATGACACCCCAGTAGACTCGTCGACGTTGACATTGACACGCAGCGGCAGCGGCAGCAGTGGTGGCGGCGGCGGCGGCGGCGGCAGCGGGGGCGTTGTCAAAGCCATCCCACCTGTTTGGTGAGCGCGTCCAACCGTACCGTGTACGGATGTACGATCTCCGTGGTGGAGGAGGTAGCTGCTGCTGCTGCTACTGCTGCCATCGCCGCTGCTGATGCTGAGCATGTTGATGCTACTGGTGTGGATGCGGCGCCCTGCAGGGTGGTGATGGTGGGCGTGGCCAGGCAGCAGCGAGCCGGCAACCCCTGCACGATGCCTCACCAACGCCACTGCAGGTGGCAACGACGACGACGCGGCCGCGTTAGTGGGCGCAAAACCTGGAAAGCTCTCCAGCGCTGCTGGCATGGTTACCCTCGACCCGGCAAGGTCCTCCAGGTTAAGGATCACTTTAACGCATGATGTGTTTGTATCCTGCTGTTGTTGCTGTCGTTGGTTCTGTTGTTGTTGGTTCTGTTGTTGTTGCACATTATCTGGTCGTGTATCAGCCGCGGCCCCAGGCTGTACGTCTACAGGGAGAGCTTCGGTCGGGACCCGTCCTTGCAGTTGGGAGGGAAAGCTGAGGAATCTGAACGCAGACAGACAGCTGTTTGACCGGGCGGCTGACGATGCTGAAGTCCCACACGACACCATAGAAACTCCCACTTGCGCTTGCGCCGTAGTCCGTTGGCGCTGTCGCGGTCGCCGCGCCGCCGCCGCCGCGTTGATGTTCATGCCATTGCCGCCGCCGCCGCCGCCGCCGCCCAGCACCACCTTGACTGCTACGGGGCGCCCTCGGTACGTTCCCTCGTACACACGCCCCGTCGCGCCTTTCCCCAGGACCCGGGGCTTCAACTCCACTGCATAAGGTGCCGTTAAGTCAGCGGCTTCCCCAGCTAAATCCCCTGTGGCAAGACCACCTTCGTCGCCCGTAAGCTGGGGTGTGGCGACGGCGGCGGCATGGGGTTGTCGGGACGACTGGGTGTTCGGTGCAACAGGCTGTACGATGGGTCCAGACAATGGGGTTTCGGAGTCGCCTGCAACCGCCGCTGCAGTACAAGCCGCTGCTGCTGCTGACTTCGTGCGTGGCGTGAGAAGCTGAACACCGAAAACAAAATCCTGGCGAATCGGTGTGTTGGGCGCGATGATGGCCGTACCGGCGCCGCCACCGCTGCCGCCGTCGCCACTGCTGCCGGGACGGGGGTATGGCGGGACAGCGGAGGTGCCGCTGGCAGCGGCAGCCGCTTCGGTATCGACCATTGTGACGTGTGCTTCACTTGCGGCGCCACACGGCACCGGCATCGTTGCGGGTGGCGCGGTGATGCCCCGGGTGATGGGTTGTTGTTCTACGTTGCCTGCCAAATAGTGTCAGGGCAGCATTGCAGATATTAACGAAAAGCGATGCTTCATGATGCCGTACATGTGCCGCATATATGCCGTAGTTTTTCACTGTAGGGTCACTGTAGCAACAGGAATTTCACCTTTGGTGGTCCACACGGTACGGAAGATATATATTTGTACGAACGTTTTTGGACCCCTAAAGCCCCAGGCGAACAAGCTCAACCATGCATGCGACTTCCGCCCGGGATTTCACGCCTCATATACCATCAAGGACTGTACATGGATCCGTACAGCCGTACAAACGTCGTACCTGTAGCCGAGGGGGCCAGGGCTGCTGGTAATCCTCGACGGTCATCAGCGGCGTCGGTGGCGTCGGTGGCGATGCCGACGGCACCTGCTACTGCGGTAGCCGTGTCGCTAGGTTTGTTATTGCTGCTGCCGACATGCTGAGGACTCGTTGCCCGTGAACCCCTGCCACTGTCCTCGAAATCGCTACAACGGCACACAGCAGGAGGAGGACAACGCAACGAACGCAAGTACTTAGAAGCGAAGATCAGACTCCCACCGAATCTGCAAATGCATGTTAGCACTGTCTTCGGTTGATGTATGAAAAGCTGGTGCTACGGCACTACGAACGAGTGATGTACGTGCTGATCCGTGTGGTCCGGCACCGACGCCTCAGATGCACTGTTGTGGGTTAGCCATTTATTCATTTTGATAGCAGCAACGATGCGGCGCCAGAGGAGAAAGAGGAGAAAGAGGAGGAAGAGGAGAAAGAGGAGGGGGAGGCGCTAGAGGAGGAAGAGGAGGGGGAGGACCCTGATCTCCCAGTCAGCAAGCTGCCTAGAATGATCTAGAGATATGACCCAGAGCGAACAAGAAGCGGTGTCGCTTAGACCTGCTGACCCATCCTTTTCCTTTGCTTCGCGCATGTGGAGAGTGATGAACACGCATATGCTCCTGGAATGTGCGAGGAGAGTAGCAATGCGGCCCGCAGGAAAGCCCCCAGAGGCGCTTTTCCTCTCTTTCTGCGTCTCGACTTGCACGCCCGCAATCCATATGCAGTGTGCAGTATCCGTATATGCACATGGTGTTACATATGCATGCATACGAAGATGTATTTTGAAAATGTTATGCGTGCGCAATTCAGTGCTTTGCATGTACAGGAAGGTGTTTTAACGCCACGTCGCTTTCTATGAAACGTGTGTTTTTAACATGCTTCCAGAAACCCTGATACTGCCCTGGGGCAGCGGCCCACAGCTCACACCTCGCGCCCTTTTCCTCGGCTGCTCCGCGAACCACCCCATTCACGGCGGGCAAACTCATGGCAGCGCAGCAGCTTCGGTCCTGCGGCAGCGCGCTCCCTGCTAGTATGCCCTGCTGCCGCTGCTGCTCCTGCTCCCGCTGCTGCCGTGCACGTTTCCTAACCAGGAAACCCACTGCCAGCGCCATAATAAGCACAGTTGCCCCTGCATAAAAACAGCGAGGAAAGTGACTGGCAAAGGTTAAGGCCTGACTTCTGCTCCCGCAGTGTCCGGGTTCAAATCCGTCTGCCAACCCCTCGGGTGTGTGAGGGGTAATGAAATGGGAGGTGCCACCCCATCTTTTGGACGGTGTAGAACGTGATAAAATCAATTTGCGAGCTGTCCAGGAACTAAGTTGAGGCGCCATTGATACGCTAGATTTGGTTGGATGCTGGTGGTGAGTTGCCAAACTCAAAGAGTCGCATGGGATGAACGGATTAGGGTGCCCCGCTCGCAGGGGAGAGCAGGGAATTGCCTCGGGAAGGAGGCCACTGGTGAAGCTGTACCACCCTGTAACAACATCAGCAACAAACTAAGCCAGGGATATTATTTTTGTCACTACGGAAAATCCGATCCCGTATTTCGGTAAAATCCAAACCTAGAAACAAATTCAAAACCACCATACACGCGAGCCTCTCGCATAAGATCTGCTGTGGCCGTGCAGTGTTCAGAGTGCACAGTCCGTTGTGGCTCGCGATGGCCCTCTGCCACCCTGCTGGGTTACATATTCCCTTGCGGTCTATCCGGGGGGCTCTCGCTGTAATACCTTAACTCCTACTACTCCTACTCCTAGTACTCCTACTACTAGTCCTCCTCCTACTACTACTAATACTACTACTACTACTACTCCTAGTACTCCTAGTACTCCTAGTACTCCTAGTACTCCTACTACTCCTACTACTGTGGCCGTCAACCGTGTGTGAGGCAGTGCCTACCTCCCAGGGTACAGGTCAGCGAAATGGTCACTTGCTTGCGCCTCACGCCACCGCTGCCGCTGACACTGCGATTCGCTGAGGCATTGGCTTGCGCAAATAGAGTGTACCGAACGCATCCCAGGGGGTTGTATTTTAAAATGCAGTCATCAGCTAGTACCCAAGGGCAAAGATAGCTGAAATTCTGAAAGCGGATCTGCGAATGGATGACAACGGGAGGGGAGCCAAGTGCCCAGGTTCGTTGGGAGCAAAAATCAAGTGCCCAGGTTCGTTGGGAGCAAAAAACAAGTGCCCAGGTTCGTTGGGAGCAAAGCAGGGCGATGTGTCACACCGGTACGCAAAGTGAGAACGAAAATGCGGCAGTGCGCCGTTGCACGCTTGGTGCTCTGTAAAATGCGCTAAAAACAGTGGATCAGTCCCTCCATCATGATGGAGGCAAATTGGAGGGCGCGAAAAGGGGACCAAGGGCGGCATGTAGCCTCATCTGCTGTGCCGTTCTCTGTGTGTGTGCGTGTGTGTGTATGTATGTGTGTGTGTATGCGTGTGTGTATGTGTGTGTGTTACATATCTTGCAGGGCCTGACGCTGGCCAGGGGCTGCTGCCCAGCCCCTACGAACAAGAACGCCGAAGAGTGTGTATGTGTGTAAGTTTGTATGTTTGTGTGGTTTAATTATCTTCGGAACCGCGATGAGCGAAATGCCGATATGGCGGTACACTGGCCAATAACTTCATACCGAAACCCAAAAACGATCTCATCGTCGTTCAGCGACATGTTCCGATTTTCAAATGAAATTGTAGATGACGTGGCTAGGATTCGTCAAGTAGATGTTGATTAGAAGAGTAATGTCAAGAGCCCGTAGAAATAAGCGGCGCTGTCTCTCTTTCTCTCTCTTTCTCTCTCTCTTCCCTTCTGTGTGTGTATGTGTGTGTCGTACAGCGGAAGTCATTTGACACAGCTAAGCTTTGTCGAAGTCACCTGGCGCCAGCATCACCCAAATTAGTCAGGCAGTCAGGCAGCCATTGCTAGACTCCCCTGCCACCTTACTGTGTCATTCCTCATTCCACATGTGACTGAGGTCAGTCCGTCGAAGCAATTTACCAACTTTTTGCGACGTGCAAGTCAGGACTCACCAAGTAGCCGCTGGGTTTCGATATGTCACCCGGCTGCTGTACATCAGCGCCGTAGAAGGCAAAATCGACGTACAAGCCCGTGTAGACGAAGCAGCGCTCAAGCATGTATGCTTCGGTGTCGTTTGAACATTTGGAGGGCGGCAATGGCAGCGGTCCGGGCAACTGCACGACGTTCTCACCGCCGTACTGTAGCGGTCGCTTGACCGTGGCTAATGCTTCCCTGCATGGGACCACCATCCCCACCACACACCCACACACACCCCACACACAGACGCTGTTGGACTGAATGGAATATGGATAGTTATTACATGCGATACTCCGTATCCGGGTGCGGCACAGGTCAACACATGCCCGTGCGTTCACAGCTTGCACAGGGGGGGGATCACCCGGCACCTGCAATGGTGTTATGGTGTTGTGATTTCACCTCCAAGGCTCTTAAAGTATTACTCCTTAAATAATTCCTTTGCAAGTAAAATCTGTTGACCGTTGCCTCATCTCAGCTGTAGTACACGGCCCCCTGCCCGGCCCCCTCCTGTTGTGGTGGGTCAGGACGACCATACCGCGCGTGTGGCATCATGGCATGGGGCCGTAACTGATATTTGAAAATTTAAACTGTAACCGTTTCTGAAGCCTAGTGGTGAACAGGGCCCTTCTGGCCAAGCGGGTGAGACATCCACATGACACAATAGATTTGCTTGGGCTGTGGTACGGTGCACCGTCGTACGGCGTGGAACTCCATATCGAGGACAACGAGCAGCTGTGATAATGTGCTGTTAAGTGTGTTCATGCGGACGGTTACGGGCAGAAGCGGACTTGGCCAAGTTGGACAGTATTAGCTCAGCAGCGAGCTGGGGAGCCCGCAAGCGTGTAGCGGATATTGGAACGCATCTGGCTCTGCCGAAAGTCGATGGTTCTCTTGGAACGTTAACTTGGTCACGTATACCTCTATGTTTTCTTTCCTTTTCTTTCTGTTCTCCTTTTTATCTTCTGTACTGTGCGGTTGTCTACAGTAGTATTTGGCCGACAGCGGGAAGATGTTGGGGACCCCGCTCGCATGGACGAACCAGAGCTATGCGCTCCCGACCATGCACACATGCATTTACACACACACACACACACACATACACACACACACACACACACACACACACACACACACACACAGAGACGCACGCACGCGCGCACGCACACACAAAGGTATGCATTGACATCCTCGCCTTCATGAATGCACAACACAATCATTCCCACCTTGCAACAGAGATAGGAAAACAAAACGGGCTCAGCAGGTAGCCATCCTTAAAGTGCAGGAAGGCTTGCTCCCCAGATGGCAGCGACGAGAGCAAGTCCAGGCCAGGGGCCTGGAAGCTGGACCCCGATCGAAAATGTACGAGCACCAGGTTCTGAAACGTCAACGTTCGGTTGGCGCTGACGCGTAGCTGGAATGCGACCGGAAGCAAAGAAACGAAGTCGCGTACCGGAGGGAGATAATTAAGTGCAAAAGGCATAGGAAGTTAAGGATGGTCATTGGGGCGTTGTGGCCATGCATGGTGCGGAGAAACCGTGGGGAGCAGATTGGATGGCGGACGATGCTGTTGATTTGCGAGGGCGATAGGTGGACTAAAAAAGCAGGAGCGAGGATGAACCGCAGCTCTTTGAAACCGCACTGTCTATGTCACAGACTATAACACGGCGTTCTGGCTAAAATTAAGATTGCGTCGAGAATGCGTCCCAGTGAGACCCTTGCCCTCTATGCTGCCAAGCATAAGCACGAAGCTGTATAAGGAACCGATAGTTCATTAATGAAATTGCTTACCTTACTGCGCAAGAAGCCCAGATTCAATATAACTGGACGAGATGCTGGGGACGCAAGGGTAAAACTTCGCTCCAGGATCAAGCCCGAGTTGTGCCCCGCCCAATCATCCTCAGTTAAAGATATATCTCTTTCAAGGTATGCTGCCTCGATCGCGGGGTCCGCAAGCGCCCGGACCAAATCTGCTCCAGTTTTACAAGATGCATTCCTTGAAAGGGAATAATTTTGACGCTGGGCAGCCCCTAAATATATAACAACGAAGAAGAAGAAGAAATGTAGTTCAAACGTCATCGTGTCTTGGCCAGCCCAAACGTACGTACTCCTAACAAAGCATAATGTCCTTGCATGGTTATGTAGGGTTATCCCGGTACGACAGCCTTTGCGGCCGGCCACCGCAATGGAACCAGAACGCGGCCGCACAGATTTCGCGACGGAAAGATGCTGCCCACACCCCTAACCACGTCCTAGTGATAAAGTTTAAACGTCGCCAGCGTTTGGAGCTGTCAGGCCGAGACGCGCGAATAGACTTTGCGCACGTTTGAGTTGCTTTAAGACACATTGCATGTTGATTAAGTGCTCGTCCTGTAGTGCAGTACGGCAAGTGCGGCGCAGGAAGGCGCAGACCAGAACTGGCCAGAGGACAGGGACTGATACTGTAGTTCGTTACAAAGATTAGCTGAGAACAAAGCGCTAAATCCAGACAACGCAAGTTCGCCAGTCAACCGTGCAAGCAAGTGCAAGTCAGAACGTCGTTTGTTGGGGAATAGGGACGTCAAAAATAACAATATACAATACATATGGACCCAGTTTAATAAGGAAGGAAATCAGAGAACACAGCGTTACTGGCACATCGGGCGTCAGTAACAGCGAAGAGATGGCTGAGCGGGATGAAGTGCGCAGCTGAGTCGGAGAAGGTCCGGAGGAGAACGAAGTAATGGCTATGACGAAGGCGATAAGAATGGCACGCGACGGAAACACCCAGAAGGGGATGTTGCTGAGTGGGTCGGTTGGGCCGAAGGCTAGCCATGCGTTTAGCTGCGCGGCGAAGCACCCAGGACTGAGTTGCCTTAGGCCGGTAGCATAGGAAGAGTTATCCGGAAGGCCAGCCCCTGGGGGTATGCTCTCGCGCGGCGAAGCACCCAGGCTGAGTTGCCTTGGGCCGGTAGACTGGGTCGCGTTTGTCCGGAAGGCCAGCCCCTGCGGGTATGCTCTCGCGCGGCGAAGCACCCAGGCTGAGTTGCCTTAGGCCGGTAGACTGGGTCGCGTTTGTCCGGAAGGCCAGCCCCTGCGGGTATGCTCTCGCGCGGCGAAGCACCCAGGCTGAGTTGCCTTAGGCCGGTAGACTGGGTTGCGTTTGTCCGGAAGGCCAGCCCCTGCGGGTATGCTCTGCGCGGCGAAGCACCCAGGCTGAGTTGCCTAGGGCCGGTTGCTGGGTCGCGTTATCCGGAAGGCCAGCCCCTGCGGGTATGCTCTCGCGCGGCGAAGCACCCAGGCTGAGTTGCCTTGGGCCGGTAGACTGGGTCGCGTTTGTCCGGAAGGCCAGCCCCTGCGGGTATGCTCTCGCGCGGCGAAGCACCCAGGCTGAGTTGCCTTAGGCCGGTAGACTGGGTCGCGTTTGTCCGGAAGGCCAGCCCCTGCGGGTATGCTCTCGCGCGGCGAAGCACCCAGGCTGAGTTGCCTTAGGCCGGTAGACTGGGTCGCGTTTGTCCGGAAGGCCAGCCCCTGCGGGTATGCTCTCGCGCGGCGAAGCACCCAGGCTGAGTTGCCTTAGGCCGGTAGACTGGGTCGCGTTTGTCCGGAAGGCCAGCCCCTGCGGGTATGCTCTCGCGCGGCGAAGCACCCGGGCTGAGTTGCCTTAGGCCGGTAGTCTGGGTCGCGTTTGTCCGGAAGGCCAGCCCCTGCGGGTTTGCTCTCGGACGGCGAAGCACCCGGGCGGAGCTGCCTTGGGCCGGTAGGTTGCGTTGCGTTTGTCCGGAAGGCCAGCCCCTGCGGGTATGCTCTCGCGCGGCGAAGCACCCAGGCTGAGTTGCCTTAGGCCGGTAGACTGGGTCGCGTTTGTCCGCAAGGCCAGCCCCTGCGGGTATGCTCTCGGACAGCGAAGCACCCAGGCGGAGCCGCTTTGGGTTGGTAGGTTGCGTGGCGTTTATCCGCAAGGCCAGCACCCGCAAGGTTTTGCTCTCGGACAGCGAAGCACCCAGGCGGAGCTGCCTTGGGCCGGTAGGTTGCGTGGCGTTTATCCGCAAGGCCAGCACCCGCAAGGTTTTGCTCTCGGACAGCGAAGCACCCAAGCGGAGCTGCTTTGGGTTGGTAGGTTGCGTGGCGTTTATCCGCAAGGCCAGCACCCGCAAGGTTTTGCTCTCGGACAGCGAAGCACCCAGGCGGAGCTGCTTTGGGCCGGTAGGTTGCGTGGCGTTTATCCGCAAGGCCAGCACCCGCAAGGTTTTGCTCTCGGACAGCGAAGCACCCAAGCGGAGCTGCTTTGGGTTGGTAGGTTGCGTGGCGTTTATCCGCAAGGCCAGCACCCGCAAGGTTTTGCTCTCGGACAGCGAAGCACCCAGGCGGAGCTGCTTTGGGTTGGTAGGTTGCGTGGCGTTTATCCACAAGGCCAGCACCCGCAAGGTTTTGCTCGGACAGCGAAGCACCCAAGCGGAGCTGCTTTGGGTTGGTAGGTTGCGTGGCGTTTATCCGCAAGGCCAGCACCCGCAAGGTTTTGCTCTCGGACAGCGAAGCACCCAGGCGGAGCTGCTTTGGGTTGGTAGGTTGCGTGGCGTTTATCCACAAGGCCAGCACCCGCAAGGTTTTGCTCTCGGACAGCGAAGCACCCAGGCGGAGCTGCTTTGGGCCGGTAGTTTGTGTTGCGTTTATCCGCAAGGCCAGCACCCGCAAGGTTTTGCTCTCGGACAG
>NW_003307545.1:1125932-1128660 GCF_000143455.1 Volvox carteri f. nagariensis | reverse complement strand
GGAGCCGCGAGGGACACGAGTGGGCCGAGAGGCGTCGGTATAACGCTCCAGGACTTGAGCGCTGCGTATCTGGGAGAACGCGTGGAGCTCCGCGCGGGATGCGCCAGCGGCCTGCATGGCCTGGATAGTACCACGACGAAACCCATGAGGAGTTTGCCCGACGTAGACACCAGCCTCCTCCAGGTGTTTGCCCACTCGCATGGCTAACGCGCTGCTGGAAAATGGACGCTCCACGAAGCGTTGGTGACCCCGGTCAGTGGGACGGAAGAGGTAGTCGGAGATTGCAGACCCTGGGGGGGCGTCGGGGGCATGGCACAGCTGCCAATAGAGGGCGAGGGTGCGGATGAAGCAATGTCGCGGAGAAGGGTCGGGACGCAGTTCCAAGGGGGGGGCTCGACGCCCCTTGGATGTTTTGGTCCCGAGTTGTTCGATCCGTAAGGAAAGTGAGGGGTAGGCACCAAACGGGTCCGGCAGAGGTAGGGGAAACCCACGGAAGGGACCCCCACCACGCGGGTCACGGAAGTCACGTAGCCGCAGTTTGCCGGTGTCGTGGCCGCGGTAGCTGGTGTGCCACATGAATTGGCAGCACAACAGGTCGCGTAGTAGCAGCAGCCGGGTCAGGGAGGTGGTGGAAGCCTGGAATCCGGACCAGAGGTGGTCCATGAGGGTGGTGAAGTCGCTAGGGCTGAGTGGTACGGCGGCTTGCTCCTCATAGCCACGGTCGGCGGCGAGACGACTATAGCCAGTCTTGTAGGAGGACAAGGCGCTGGAGCAGCAGGGGTTGCCTATGCCGGTTTCACGGTCGTAAGTGCTGCCACGGCCCAAGCGGTTAAACAGCCCGGAGAGTAGACCCAGATGATTGTTGACGGTGTTGGGGCTCGGGTCGTCCACACGGCGGTTGGGGAGCCAGTGCGCCTCCAGGTAGACGAGTAGGTCGTCATCAGTGCAGGTTAGCAGGGTACGGCCATGGGGCAGGGAGGCCAGCCAGGCAGAGAGGTCACGGCCAGCAGCCTCCTGGCGGGCAATGGTTTCGCGGGCCAATGAGCTGTCGCAGACGGTGGCGGCCCTCGCGAGGGCGACGGTATAAAGCTGACGGCTGGAAGGTGGGTCCAGTACGGCAGAGGGTATGGAAGTGGAGCGGACGCGCGCGGCCAAGATTTGGGGCAGAGTAGGCTCCGGCAGTGCCTGGAGGGCAGAAGAAGGTAGGAGAGGTAAGCGCGACGGAAAGAAGAGACAGGACCCAGGCGCAGGAGCAAGCCTACCGGGGGGGCAGCATCAGAGAGGCCGGGGGCGTGAGACAAGTCCAGAGCGGGCATCGGGCCCACAGAAAGGGCGGAGGGGTTGGGCCCCCGAGGGGCAGGGACGGACGGAAGTAAGGTAGTTGACGAGCCAGAGAGGGGCGCCCCAAGTAGGGCCGGGGGAGGCAAGGAAAGCCTACCCGGCACAGGACAGGCAAGGGGCGAGTCCTGCAGTAAGGTAGGCAACCGTAAGAGAGGGCCGGAGAAACGGATGCGCAGAGGGAGGGGGCGCGCACCGGGTAGGCAGAAGACCCAGCCGGATGATGAGGAGTCGCATAGACGAGGCGTAACAACGGCGAAGGAGGTCGCCGCTTCTGTGGAGAAGCAGAGGCTGGGTGGAGGCGAAGGTGAATGGCAAAGTAGCGACGAGCGAAGTTACCTGTGGCACGAGCCGAACTAGAGGCAACGCGGCGGAGTCTTGTGAACGAGGTAGAAAATATGAATGGTAGGTAAGAGAGTCGGCGTGAGGCTGGAGGCTTACGTTTTCTGTTGACGATGACTGCATTAGGTTATTTCGTACTCTCTACTCGATTGCCATGCATCTCGTCATCCTTGTTTGTCCAGAGCTGTCCCACTACTGCCACGGCACCACACCTGCAAGAGCCGAGGGAAATGACGTACATGCATTCATTTGTTCAATGTTCAACTCTCCAGTCGTCTTCATATAAGTTGCGACAAAGCACAGCGTGTCCTAAACCACTTTCAAAGATTCGCGATCAGAGCATGCTTGGAAATGCACATGGGGCCGTCAGGAGAATGGCACAACACATTCAATGAAAAGATGCACTATGTATAACTGCATACACACTTCTGCCCGAATGCACGCAATGCCCATGGACACCTACCGATACTACACTTGCCTGACCTGTCCGGCCTGGACCTCCAGTTCTATACCCCCTCGCACCTGCCATTGCTGCCGTCGCGTGTCTGTCCGCACACGAACAGGACGGCGAAACGATACTTGCACGCTGGCTGAGTGTAACCATCTGCCTCATTCTTCGTGCGGAAGGAGACCGACCGACCCGCGTGCTTAACGTGAAGTCCCTCCCCCTTCCGTCGGTGCCCAAGAGTAGGTACGAACCACGCAGGAAACTTCTTCTGTAGTACCAGCTGCGCAACAACAGATTTCACGTTCTCACTATTGACAGCTTTGGTACTGTAAGGTTTTGCAGTTCGTTAGCGCGCGCTTCTGAGACCATGTCGAAACTTCGGAGCTAGTGGAGCTTGATCCTGTGGTTCTCCGTGTGAGACAATGGCGCGCTATTATGACTATTTAAGCGGACCATTTTATGAACATTGTAAGTCTAAGTTGAAGTTGAAAGCCCGATCTTCTGTGCTTACGCAAGTATATCGGCCAGTAAAGTCAGCTTACGCTTCCCAGTTGTTAGGAGCGGCCTGGTTCCCTTCCAATTGGTATCAGAGCCTAGGTG
>NW_003307545.1:1088192-1125882 GCF_000143455.1 Volvox carteri f. nagariensis | reverse complement strand
GGGGCAGCATCAGAGAGGCCGGGGGCGTGAGACAAGTCCAGAGCGGGCATCGGGCCCACAGAAAGGGCGGAGGGGTTGGGCCCCCGAGGGGCAGGGACGGACGGAAGTAAGGTAGTTGACGAGCCAGAGAGGGGCGCCCCAAGTAGGGCCGGGGGAGGCAAGGAAAGCCTACCCGGCACAGGACAGGCAAGGGGCGAGTCCTGCAGTAAGGTAGGCAACCGTAAGAGAGGGCCGGAGAAACGGATGCGCAGAGGGAGGGGGCGCGCACCGGGTAGGCAGAAGACCCAGCCGGATGATGAGGAGTCGCATAGACGAGGCGTAACAACGGCGAAGGAGGTCGCCGCTTCTGTGGAGAAGCAGAGGCTGGGTGGAGGCGAAGGTGAATGGCAAAGTAGCGACGAGCGAAGTTACCTGTGGCACGAGCCGAACTAGAGGCAACGCGGCGGAGTCTTGTGAACGAGGTAGAAAATATGAATGGTAGGTAAGAGAGTCGGCGTGAGGCTGGAGGCTTACGTTTTCTGTTGACGATGACTGCATTAGGTTATTTCGTACTCTCTACTCGATTGCCGTGCGAGCGGCCCACCCGCCCTCCCACTAACAGCCAAATGGCTGATCGGAGTTGTCTTTGAAGGGTTTGGGTACCGCGGGAGTGTGGTCGCAGACGCAATGGCCTTCCCCACAATAAGTTAGTAGGGAGTACGGATCACGCGATGACGTTTAAGCAATGCGACACACACACATGTACGTCTCATGTACTTTTTACGTACGTCTTAAGCACATCTCATGTACGTCTCATGAAATAAATATCGAATTATATTCTTACATTGGAGCTAGGAGAGAAGTGAAAGGAACTGGCTCCAGTTGGCGACTGGAGGAAGCATTAGTTCCTAACTTGCCCGATCTGCAGAGCCCGACATCAATCGCTGACTGAGAGACAAGGAAGAGAAGAATACTAAGCTTACAAATAATGGTGTAGGAATGCCTTAAATAGTCTGGCAAAGCCTTGCACGACACAGAGTCGTACCGATCAAAGCCAAACCCTACGTACTCGGTAACGAACACAAATCCCTTACATTTCCCCGGTCTTTCAAAGCTGCAACGTCCTCGTTGCCATTACAGACGCAAGCACAAGGTTCCCTTGCATACTGCAACTCACTGCTTTCATCACAACAGTGGGCATGCTCAGGCAACTGCACCCCCATACAATGCCATGGCATGACTACATATGGGACTCAGACAGCTAACCACATAAGGCAAGGTGTTCCAGCTAAGAAAAACCCAAAGACAGCATAGCTTGGTTCAAATGAAAAGCATGACTGTGTGAGCTCCGGAATGATTGCATCTACTGCACACATAAGCACACATGAGAACTCGAAGGAAAGTAAGAACGGAGAATCTCGTGAAGGTGATGGTAGGTCTCTTTTGAGCACTCGGCTGGGCGCCCCGGTCGACTTGAGCCAAAACACAGGGGCACACAGATACAAGGGCCAACATCGAGCTCCATGGCATGATGAGATGTGATGGCCTTTAGCGTGACGTTGGATCGACGACGAAGATAACGAAAACGATTGAACTCGTGAAACGTGGGGTACGCAAGCATCCAGTCGCTGTCAACCCGGTGCACTCCTGCCGTGGAGGCTGCTGCAACACGAGCACGCATACAACCTACACGACGGGCAGGCATACTGGCGACCAGGGCACGGCGATTAACGTTGAACGAACGAGGTAGACGGCGGGTTGTCAGCTTCCGCAAACGATAGAAGCAAACGGATATGGCCCATTCTTGAGCCCGAAACGAACGTGAAACTGCAGTCCAGCGCACGGTGTCCAAACTTGGCCGGCTGTCGAACGACGGTAAGGCGTTCTGATCCAACTGAAAAGGAAAGAGCTCCGATTTCAAGTTGTGACACCAACTGTTACACTCGGAGTGGAGCGACTTGAGCCGACTTGCACACAACAGTAGCGTACAAAGCTGAATGTCAGTACCGAAGAGCGATGAACCCGGTAGTTACGAGATGCGGGTGAACGACCGGCAACACGGGCCGGCAAACAATCGATCGTGCGGTGGCGCGAAGTGCAAAAGCAGTGACGATGGGAAAACAGCTCCAATACGGACCGATGCAGGATTGAACCATAACTCGATACCATATGAAAGGAACTGGCTCCAGTTGGCGACTGGAGGAAGCATTAGTTCCTAACTTGCCCGATCTGCAGAGCCCGACATCAATCGCTGACTGAGAGACAAGGAAGAGAAGAATACTAAGCTTACAAATAATGGTGTAGGAATGCCTTAAATAGTCTGGCAAAGCCTTGCACGACACAGAGTCGTACCGATCAAAGCCAAACCCTACGTACTCGGTAACGAACACAAATCCCTTACAAGAAGTGTTGAACAGTCCGTAAGTAACACCTGAAAAGTCCGTAACACCTGAGAACTCAAGAAACAATGCCATTCCGTGCGTAAAATGCAAAACCGAGTACTGCTGGACATTTAGAATACTATCAAGCCTTGATTCGTGGCTTTTATTCCAACTGGAAACATCCCCTAACAGGGTGTTTCCACTTGTCCGAACACTATCTTCGGTACACTATGTGCTATTGTGGACTTAGTGTGGACTTAGTGTGATGGTGTTTCCACTAGCGGCACTAAGGAGCGCCGAAACCAAAATTGTTTTCGTATTTTGAACGTTTTAGCGCCAGGGATTAATTGCTGATAATTGTCAAGGTCTGTAAGAATTCGCGTATTTAAGATCCGCTGCGGCGCAGCCTGCGTCATGATGTCCGCCATGAAGTCCGCATGGTGCATTGGCAACGGCCGGCCAGCGAAGGAAGGCAAACTAGCGGTGTATGTTTGCTGAACGTTATTGAAGGAGGGCTCCATTGCAAAATGGCGGTGTTCTGAGGCTGTCGGTGTTGGGCGTGCGCAAGTCAACGCGGCGTTTGCAGGAAGGAAAAAAGATAGCTGCTTACGTCTAAAGTCTGTGGTCAGAAGGGACAATCCAGCTCATAAAAGTTGCCCGCCAAATAGTTTGTGCTAGGTACTAAAGTTAATGGCAGGTCTGAGGTCCAATTAACTTAAGTGTGCGCTAGTGTGGACTTAGTGTACGGGGTGTTTCCACTAGGCCTTACGGTTCTCCGCCAGGAGTGCCCCAACCTCCAATTTGTTTGATGAATATTTTCTACTATCATTAGTAGTATCAATATATGCATTTAGAACGGCGAGAGACGAGTCCAGGACGAAAAACATTCAAACTTAGTGTTAGTGTTCGGCCAAGTGGAAAGACATTAAAGTACGATGTAAATGATGAAGTTATAGGTTTATGTTAGGGTTACAAGTACTCACTGCTTGAGATAATATGAGACGAGCATGAAAAATGCTTGAAGGTGAATGGAAAATGAACTGAAGATGCTTTAAGGGTATACGAAAATAGCTGAAAATGTACGGCGACCGGGGATTCAGTCAGATTTTCAAAGTCCCTTCATTGCCTTTCGTTACTATTTGAAGGCAGCAATTTTATAACACTGGAAGTCGCTGAAAAGATTTAGAAAGGCGCAAAATTAGTGAAACTTTTTAAAATTATGCATTTTACATACATTGATGATTTGGAGGTACTCTTTAACTTTCAATGAATAATTGATCTTGAGGACTTTTTAAGCGACGGAGACTGTAATGTTATGAGGTCGGTTGACGAACTTTCGGAACACGTGTGTGATCATTTCGTAATTTCGGAGCTTGCGGAGCTAGGACTCGTGTATACGGCTTGTGAGGTTGTTGATCGCTAGCTAGGCTATTTAAGCGGACCAGATTATTGGCTTCGTATGGCTAAGTTGAGCTTGATAATCCCGATTATCTTGGCATACGCCAGCGTACGCCAGCTTCTCGGCAAGTAAATTCAGCTTATGCTTCCCAATTGTTAGGAGCGGTCTGGCTCCCTTTCAGTTGGTATCAGAGCCTAGATGATCCACCTCGCCTTGGTCGTCATCATCGACATCGCTCGTCTTCGTCGTCATCGCCGCCATCGTCATCGTCGACATTGTCGTCGTCTTCTACAACCATGACTTTCATCCCCACCAACATCGAGCAAACGTCTATGGAGCCCTTCCTACGCTTCCCGATGTATCGCCGCCCCCGTTCACCCGCCCGCTCGCTCTCCGGCTCTTCCGTGTCATCTATCTCTGAAGACCTACTTTCCCTCACACGACAACACGACGACTCCCGCAGATATCGCAGACACGAAGTCCCTCAACCGCAGCCGTTCACCAGACCACCCCTAAACCAGCCACTAGGTGCACACGAACGATAACGTAGAGCTTAACGTTCTTCGTCTTGCTAAAATCGTTCGTAAACCTGCCCGTCGTGTCGGTCGCAAGCATGCTCGTGCAGCTGCAACCTCGACAACGAAGGGAGCATGCCAGGCGAACAGTGATTACATCCTTTTACTCTGCGCGTCTGCATCCGCCACCCTGCTCCCTGATACCACCCTTCACTCTGTTTCCACCTCATCCCATTCTTCACCCTCTTCCGCAAACCAGCCGTCACCACCTTCCACATCTGTTAGAACCCCCATCCAACGTTTTCCGGCCATCATCTAGCACCTCCGCCCAAACCACCAGACCGCAATCCACCACTTCGACCGAATGTAGCTAATCTTATCGCCCGCTTCTCACAACAACCAACACCAGCCTCCTTTTCCCCACCTCCACCTCGGCCTCCACCACCTGTCAGTCAGATTCTACCTCCGTCCCGCATACCGCGCCCAGCCTCCATCTCCACCGCCCCTTCCAAGCCACGCTCCCACAGGTAGACGAACACCGGTCTGCAGTGGAACGCCCCGATCATGGGCCGCATTGCATCTGTAACTGATAACCTCTCCACCACCCTCATCATCTTCGACGCTATCACAGTCGGCCATCCTACATGCCTCCCGCAACTTCATTGCCACCTCCTTCCTTCAACAACACCGTCTACACCCCGCCTATCTTCCATCATCACAGTCGTTTCGTGTTCGTTTGGCCAACGGACATCGCACCCTCTGCACCTCCGCACTCCCCAACGCCTCCCTGGCCATCCAATCTCACCATGAGCGCACCACCACGTTCACTCTCGACCTTGACGGATACGACACCATCCTTGGGAAACCCTGGCTAACTACCAACAACCCCCTGAAGTCGGATGGGGTGAATGGCTTAGGGTGCCCCTCTAGCAGGGGAGAGCAGGGAAATGCCTCGGGAAGGAGGCCACTGGTGAAGCTATACCACCCTGTAACAACATCAACCCCCAAGTCGATTGACGCAGCAACACCGTTATCATCGGCATCTTGGTTCAGCCTAAAGGCCAGGGCGTCGGACATAGAGTCTCCTGCTTTGTACTGAGATTTAACACATTACCAATTCACCGAATAATATCCTAAATACATTACCGCATCGCAGGTCTTCTCAATCTTGTGTACAGCAGGCACCTTCTTAGGGTTATGTCTGGTACTGCAGGACTTCGTCAATTCGTTTCATACGACGTGTGGAAAAACACCTGCCCAACAGCCCTTCCTTGCCATTGTCGATACCCTGAAAGAGTTAGATGTAACGCATATGTCTTGACATATGGCACATATATGTCAGACATATGCGGCATGTGCGCGTCCATTTCGTCTCCAGCTTGCCGTCTTGGTCAATCCAGGAACTTTATCCACAGCTCAGTTTATACAATGCTTGTGGCGTGTGAATTGCGATGCCTGACGCGAAAGTGCCCTTTGAGCTAGACCCCAATATTTTGGGTACCCTGTGACTTCTGCATGCTCTCTTGCTTTGACAGAGGAACTTTCTCACAGCTCACTTTATATTGTGTCCTGGACTTGCGGCGTGTCCGTTCATCGCCTGACGGCGATAGCGCCCTAAGAGTGATTTCTAAATGGTAAGGGTGCCCGATGTCGGGCATGCCAAACCTCAGATGCCGTCACACTTCCCTATACCTCTGTAGACCTCTCCCATGAATACAAACTGCAACCCTTGTAAGCAAAAGACATATAGGTAACAAAGGATACAATTCTAGGCCTGTGTGGCCTTTGGGCAGGTGCCAGTCGGGTGAGACGGGTGAGAGGGTGTTTTAGCATGCGCCTAGGTGCGTTTGCCATTCATAGACATAACAAATTGCAGCATTTCGAGGGTTTTGATAATCGGAAACTGTTTCGCAAACGCAGTACAGGTTTAAGTCCTAGTGCGGCGAGTGACGTGCGGCGAGTGCGGTTTAAGTCCGAGTGCGGCGAGCGACGTACGCCGGTGCGACCAGTCAAAGCGTATCTTTCGCTCACCGCGCCCCTTTTCCGAGCAATAGTATTGGAATGGAGTTCATGTTAGGTTTTCTCGATACCAACTGAAAGGGCATAGGCTCCGTTTCTCGTTGGGATGTCATAAATGTTACAACGAGGGCCGAGCGACGTAAGCCAGCTAACAACCTACAAGATGCAACAATGATGACATAACAAACTAAACAACAACAACGACTTAAATAGTCATCCAGAGCCTAGGCGGCGCCGAAAGGTCGTACATTATCCATATCTCAAATGATCGTCCACGATGATAGTTAACGACTTAACAACTAACAAGAAAACCTAACATGCCCCCCTGCTTAGCACAAGCATCGGCCTCGATGCGATCAAAAGTACAAAGTATTCTAAGTCGTGCGCCACTCCGATTCCCTGAACGAAATCGGTACCAGGCTAACGAGGGGAAGGCAAAAGGGAACCGGAGTCAAGGCAAAACCTTCCCCGCACTGGATACCGGCCTAAATAAGGCGCACGACACCTATACTTGCCGGTCTGAGGAACCGGTATATATCCCAACGAACGTGTCCAAAACATCCACAAAGAGTACGCAAACCATAAGCCTAAGGCACGGAAAGCAAACTCGGTGGCTGACAAAAGAACGCAAGAGAACGCGAAAATACACAACATGCAACACGCAACAACCCGAAGAAAAACAGAAGTCAAGACACGACTCGCGCAGAACAGAGGCGTAATAACCCAAAACTGAGAAACACAGGACACGAGTCACACACAACACACGTCCTATGCGTAGCGCTAGGTTGATACGAAGTGCACTATCCTCGGAGCGCGTTCCGGAAACTTCGCTCTGAACCAGGCATAGCGGTCCGACAGCTTAAACGAGGTCCAGGCTGGGGTCGCCAGGAAGGCACGAAGTGCTGGGAGGCTGCGTACGTCATCGTATGGTTCCCAGGACGCGTCACGGCCACTGGCGGTAGACCACTGAACTAGGAACATGACGGACGGCCGACCACGTCGGTTATAACCTAGGCGAACTGCAGTAACGATAGTGTCGGCGTGGTCGTACGGTGACTCCAGTGTGATGGGCACGGCGGGTGGAGCTGGAGGACGACGGTGAGAAGGCTGGTGATAAGATTAGCAACAGTAGGTTGAGGTGAAGGGCAGTCCGATGGTTGGGGCAAAGGTGCTGGATGGGGACTGGAGAAATGAACGATGAGAGTTCTGACAGACTTGAAGGCGATGACGGATGGTTGGCAGAAGATGGTGAAGGATGGGACGAGGTGGAAACGGGGTGAAGGGTGGTATCAGGGAACAGGGTGGGGGATGAAGACGTGAGAGTAAAAGGGTGTAATCGCTGTTCGCCTGGCATGCTCCCGTCGTTGTCGAGGTTGCAGCTGCACGAGCACGCTTGCAGCCGGCAAGACGGGCAGGCTTACGGACGATTTTCGCGAGACGAAGAACGTGCCTTATAGTGGGTGGCATAAATTAAGTAAGTAAATCGCAAATCAAGACGTCGTGCTGAAGAACGCTAATTTTGGCGGCCTGAACGTTTGTCCGCCTGAACGCAGCTCACACATGTGCGTTGATACGGATATAGAAAGTATAATAACTGTTTTAAAAAACAATTTCAATTGAGACATTAGTTGTGATGCCATGCGATGCGAAAAATCAACGGACTGGCCCCGTTACGCATCATCGGAAGCTCGGTGGCTCTATACGACGAAATAGATTTAAATGAAGCAGCAAGGTGTGGACACGCACTTATAAAGAGGAGGTTTGCACGACAGCCCTGGGTTCCCCGGGTGTGTGTTGGCAGCTAGTTACATACACGCATCTCTGCTACCCGCTCGCTTTACTAGCTTGCCTGGCCCTTTGCACTGCGGCCCTCGGAAGGAAAACTGTACAGTCGATTGTATTAATACTACTCGACTTATCTAAGCATTCTGGCTCGAAAACATGTAAACCTTCCAACGGGAAGTGCGAAACACAAATCAGTTCATCTTCAGAGCCCCACCCCAATGCCAATAGATCGACAAAAATTGTTCCATGCCATACTATACGATAACTCTTGCTCATGTATTGCCTACCGTACTGATACGATGAGTTTTGGCTCACCGGGCCAACGGTCATCGTACCAACGGTACATTCAAGAACTATTCATAATCTTCCAATACCAAACGGTATTTATCAATACCACCTTTTATCGTTGGATATTTTCCTTTCGTAACTGCTTTGCCAACTGCAAGCTTTGTTACAAATTGTGTCTCAGTCCAAGCATGCTCGTCCAACATCTAGGTTCTTGCCCGCCTTTTAGGTGGGCAATCCAACGCGTGCTATGCGATACAGCAATTGGTGATTGGCCCTGAAAAAACTTACAAACCTGTCTCGACAATTGGTGATTTTCCAGAGACGGGCCCACGACAGCGAGATTCGCTCACACTCTCTCGGCTGAATCAGCGAAAGAGGCAACAACGCTGCCAGAAACGAAGGCCTGGGTGCGCACGGCCAATACCGGTGAAGGTACCTGACTACACCGGAGGCCGTACGACGCCGTACTGCACAGCAATTGGTGACGACACTCCACGGAACACATGTGTTCATTTACACGGATATGGCTTGGTGATGCCAATCAGCACTTTGGATCACCCGGATCACCAAATTATCCTATCAGTACGGTAGCTGCTTCCAAACATAATCGAAACATCTTATCCCCAGAAAAGAGTGAAAAAGGAAGCCCTGAGAACTCTAAGAAGCCCCTGACATTGGCCAGGTACCTACCGAAAATCTGGGAGGCCAGGCACGTTGCACTAAGGCGTCTCGCGCTGAAGTGGGCGGACGGTAGTGGGAGGATGATAATGGGCTCCCCGGTACCCGCATCATCAATACCAAACTACCATCCATAACCTGCCCGGCTTTAATTAGGACATCCCCATACGTGTGCACGGAACTTGTAACTTGTAACTCGTAACTGGAAACATAAGAAGTCGCAAGAAAAAGAAAAGTCCCTTGGATGCTATAGGTCGACAATGGGATTTGCAATAAAGGAGTTCACGTTGCGACTGATAGCCGGTCAAGCCAAAACGCGTGCTCGCCAGGACAAGGCCCGGGAACGTTTCTCGATCGCAAACCTAACCTGCCAAGGCCATAATGGTTCGTCCACAGAGGCTCACATGCATTTCCTCGCTCTACGCCTTGCGCACCCCTCGCCATGCTAATGAAGCACGCAGACAGACGCGACTCATGCGCATTAGTGAGATAATGGGAACAGCACCTATTTGCTGGCTAACCGTGCAGCGAACTTACTTACCATCATCATGTCAATCCCAAAACGAAAGCCATTACAATATTTTCTAACTACACACACCAAGGTTGACGAAGCAAAAACATCACACCGAAGCGAGTACATCTGCCGATCCTGCCGCATACTGCAGACAAACTTTGTCCCTGATACGCGTGTGTTCAATCGTCCGCGCACCGGCCGCTGGTGCATGCCACCCTTTGGGTGACAATAGCACAGAATTGCCTACCTACCTCCACATTGAATGTTCCTGGGGGCGGCTACGTCCGCACCCCATCGCCCAATTACGCCCACAACGCCAACACAGCAAACAGTGCTGCCCCCGAAGCAAGCGCCGTAAAAAGAAGCAGCCTTTGCAAGGGCCGCCAGCGAGTCCGTGTGCTGCTGCCGAAATCATAAGAGATGAGGGCTGAAGCAAGATGGAGCAACAGGCCGGCTGACACGCCATTCAGTGTGCCTTGGATAGCTCGCGCCGTGATGGAATGGCTATCGTAGCCGTCCGCAATTGCAATACCCGCGCCAATGCCGACAGGGCAGGTCACTGCGTACATGGCCGTCATGCAGAGCACCCTCCAGTGTCCCAGCTCCGCCGACATGAGGACAGACCCCAGGCCGATGCCCTCGAGGAATTGATGGAAAACGAGCGCCACAGCCAGCGTGCGGACTTCCCTGAAATTTGTGTTTGCTCCGAGTGTCAAGCCGATGATGAAGGAATGGAAGACGCAGCCAAACTCAAACGCGATCGCCATACCAGCCAAGAGTAATGTCTCCACAGCTGAGGACGTGGCAGAGCGAGGCGTGGAGGCAGCTCTGCAACACGATATCGCGGCTGGCGTGGAAGAGGGCTGCTTGATGACCTCCACAGAGGTGACCACGGCCGACTCCGGCCCCTTGGCGCCCCCGCACACAGCTGTGGTACAGGTTGGTGTAAATCTTTGGGACATGCTCCGTGCTGTACCTGCAGCAAGCTTTGGTTGCTCATCGCGGTCGACACCATCGTTATTGGCCGCGGGAGCAACACCCGCCGGGCCACGCGCATGACGATCCAGAAAGGCGTGTGAAAGGTGCTCAACCGCCACCATCAGTAGGTAGCCAAATACGACGGTGCACATGCCGATAGGGAAGTTGTGGTCATGGCCGCCCCTTCTGCTGTGATCGTCTTGCTCGTAGTGATCATGGCTGCCACTACCGTAGTCATCAGCGGTGAGGACGTCCTCTAGGATGAAACGATGCAGCAGGTGGCGGTTGCTGGCCTGGCGGTAGAGTGGACCGCGGAGCCTGTGGAGAGGGGCGGCGTGGCCGATCCCAAGAAGCAGCAGCTGCCTGCGATGACGACGGTGATCGTGTCCGTCGTGGCTATCGCTGCTTTCTTCTGATATGCTCTCTATCAATCCGTCCATTTCTGACACGGCGTGCGTGGCGATGTGGACCAATGCCAGGCACAGGATGAGACCGGCGGAAAGGGCACGGAGGCAAGCACTGACGAGGGGCGCCCGCTCCAGCCGTCCCTGCGACAGCAGCATGAACAGTAACAGTAACACAGCGTGCGGCATAGGACCGACGCATCAGCAATAGGACGTTTGCAGCAACAACAGCAGGTGCCCTGCCGGTGGGCAGAGGTGATGAGCAGGGGAGGAGGAGGGGCGGGGCCAGCAAATGCTCCATCACACAGCGTTGCGTCAACACGACTGCAGGCGAAACCAGAAACGACAGCACAGAGTGGCATCAGGAACGAACACGTTAAAGCACTGGTCCATACATTATGACCGGGGCGCATGTGCGTGTACACAGCAGACCAACCATAAAACTAAAAAAATGTGCTTAATAATAGGTGATAATCTGGAGCACATGCCAGTCCGTCGCACCGGTGGCACCGGTCGGAGTCAAAGGGGGGAAGCAAGAATACTTTGCAGCTTCCCAGCGAGCAGATAATGTACCGAAGTATCAGCATCTCGAAACACGCAAACTGCAACGCACAAGAACACCAAGGCCCCGTATTGGCGCCTAATTAGAGCTGATCATCTGATAAATCACACATGCTTGGCAGGGTTTGTGCTCATCTACGCGCATGCGAGAAGGTACTTACCCTCATTAGGATGGGAATAACACAACCAGTTAGTCCAGCCACTAGCACCGCAAAAATGGCACCAATGCGCAGCTTGAGCGAGCGCGAGTCGTCGCCATCATGACCTTGCCCTGTAGTCCCATTGGAGTGGTCGTCCCCAACATCAGCAGCTGCCTCTGGGCTATCCACTATTATCTTCCCATCAGTTCCTCCCGACAAAGCTCCATCCAGTTCACGACCATTGCCAGAATCGGTAGTTCCGTTTGTGGCAACACCGCGGACCCCGGCCGGCAGTGCCAGGGCGGCAAGCATCCCCTGGGTCACCGTCACGTTGATCTGCTGCTGGCCGCAAGACGGTGACAACACGGCCCGGCAGGAATTTGCGAGGCGTTGAGCTGCTTCTGCAATGGCCGCTGCTGAGGCAGCGGCGGCGGCAGCATGCTGTTCGGACGGCTGAGGCAGCGGGCTGTGGCGTGAGGGAAGGAGGTAATCCGCTGCATATGTGGATGTGCGCTTGCAGTCGGAGTGATCGCCGTGCGCAACGAGGGCACAACCCAGACGTTTGCCGCACTGCTCCGTGCTGAGCCGGGAACAGTTAGGGCTGAAGACGTCGGCGAATGCGGCGGCGCCATCAGGGCGTGATGCCAGCACTGCTAGACTACATGCAGTGGCGCTGGAGTTCGCAAGGATGCACTTGGCGGTTCCTAGGGCCATCACTAGCAGCGTCCTGCACAACGAACCGAGGCAGGGTGTGTTGTCGTTGCATACATACGCACGCGGTGTTTGTAAAGTTAGGTAGGTAGGTTGGGTTGGTAGGCCGGCTCGCTGTTTGGGAAGTGCATGGCTGGGTGACAGTTCACACGTGTTTACAGCGACTGGATTGAGTGAATTACTCCTAACAGGCTCAGTTGCATGTCTCATCAAGTATCGTTAGTGTGTCCCAAATGTGCCCTCACGTCATGCCAACTGGTTGGCAAGTCATGTTAGCGGTATCTGGATCCTGTCATGCATGCGACACCATTATGCTTCTCAGTTCCGACTCGCCATGCCAATCGAAAATAAAGCCACCCAAGCAAGCAGGCACCCTCACCTAGCTGCATCCGACAGGAGGTGATCGTAGGACGAGGCGTTCAGCTGGGGGTATGTTTCCACAGCGTTTGCGGCAGCATTTACGGCACTTGATGCGAAAGCCAGCAAAGTCGGAACGCACATGCCTCGAATGTCCAGCTGGCAACTAGGGGCGGAGACTGTAATGGAGTTGTCACCTTGGGAAGATGCAGGGGACGATAGCGACGCCGGGCCGCCCTCCCTTGCATCATTCCCCTGCATCATGTAGCCAGGACGGCAAGGGCGCAACATTCTCTCTATTATTGAAAACACCTGTCTTTGCTATACTTGTGGGCAACGCACCCAGCCGGAGTGCGAGAGGAGTTGTCAGAGGTGGATAAAATGAGAAAACCGAAGTTCCGTCAACGCCTTCTTTGCAATGTGTGTGTTTGTGTGTGTGTGTGTGTGTTACATGGTTGGGGGTGCGTGACCCCATACCTGTAAAACTACCCATACGAGCCGAAGGCCCAAGGGCAATATCTATACGCAATGTGAAATCCAGCAGCTGGGATTTGGCAGATGGAAGCGGCAGGCACCACTAGTGCGCGACTGGCAGTGGGACTGCGGCTAGGTCTGGGTGGTTTTAGGGTTTTAGGATACAGCTAAAAAAATCCAGACGCGCCGGCACAGCTGTGCCATAATCCGGCACATACTTTGGGTGCGAAAGCAAGCTTGCTTTCACGCTAACAAGCAATCGAAATTCTAAATCCTATCTTGCACGTGATAAATACATTCACGACATTATTACAATTAAAAAAGTACAATTAAAAATCATGCTATGCACATATAACGTCATAGCTACATTCGACCATTGATAATAGCTATGCCAGGGACTCCTGCCTGTTGGCAATCAAAGGTGATGTTACGGTTAACCGTTTGCAAGAAGGCACTGTCTAAAGTAAGCAAGGCATTGCGGATAGCTGCGGCATAGCTGCCTCCAAGCACGAAGCAAGTTTGGACCACGGGTGGTGAGCAACCAGGGTGTTTGTCAACCCCAACGCTAACCATCTGTAGGTTGCTAGCAGCAGGAGAAGTGCTTCTCCCGATTGCATTACTTCAAGAGAGGCGGCTATGTGAGAGGTGACTATTTATGTCCACGCACATCAGGCTGGCCCTCAATTGCCGTACGTCCTCTTCGTCCTTTCCTCCTCTGCCCTGGACTCAGACTTCTTTAGCTTATCCCCGTCACTCATTTTTATATAGACATTATAGCTTACTCACCTCTAGGTCTCCTAGTGCATCATGCTCATGTCCATCGTGATCAGCATCAATGCTGTGGCCATCTTCCCCGGAGGCGACATGAGGTGACTCTGGCAGCGTCTCCGGAAATGTTGGGCTCGGTGGCGACGATGCGGGGAGTGATACGGGAATTTTGGCCGCGGCCGCCAGCTTCTTTAGGGCATCCAACCCCAAGCTGAAGCTGCCCTGGGCGGTGCATTCTTCTTGACTGAGGGTGACAGGGCGGTCGCTGTGGCTGTCTTCCCAATAGGACTCCGGATTGCACAAGTGCTCGGCGGCCAAGGCAGCCACCGGCAGAGGTGCGGTCGTGACGACATCCTCAGAGACCGCCAACAGTTTGGCTGGTGACAGGAAGTCTACCATGCAGTGCGAGTAGGATGTGTGGTCATCGAAGCGACACCGGGGGTTCTCACTGCAGGTCTCGACCGTGATGAAGTCACCGCAACGATCCGGTGCAATTAAAGTAAGGTAGGGACCCAGCACGGACTCTAAGTTCACGGGCAGGCATAAGCCATCAGGCTGGGAACTAGTTGTGGAGGAGTTGCTGGTAATAAGGAGCTTGCTAAGCAATGCCAGACTGGTGCTGCTGCCCGCCGGGAGTGTCTGCTGCTGCCGCCATTCGCACGCCACGATGTCTCCTGCCGTGCTGCTATTGCCGGCGGGGATAGGGTCGCCGTCACTGCTGTTAAAGAAAAGAGCCTGGCATGCATCAGGTCCCGTGTTGCCGTGCACGGAACATAGCTTTAGCTGCAGAGCGGCTTGAAGGAGGGATCTGCGGCGACCAGTGGCAGAGTTCAAAATGGTATTTTACTTTTATCTTGTGTCTGAAAGGGTAATGAACACTCAACTCTGGATAGATTAATAGACACAGACAGCCTTCCCATGGATGGCCTTTCCATATCAAGACTTCAAGAGCTTATCTCCTGCGCAGGGCATACATTTCTTGGCCTGCAGTCTTGCTCTGCTCCGTTCTCAGGGCCATACATTGACCACCGGGCCTTGTCGCCTCTCGCCAACTGCCAACCACCCAACTCCTGCCCAGCCTCGTGCCTACACCCTCGCTGCCTCCAATCGCGACTGACAATCTACGTTGGACTCCCACGGCCCTTGCAATTGCTCACCGCGCTTTGGCGTTGCTGCCCATCATGGCAAATGAGGCCACGGCTGGCTGAACATCTTCCTGCTCGACGCCCATATCTGACAGCATCCTTGTGAATGGATACATTAAGTTCCAAGCGCATTTGCCATGTTCATGATGCCAAAAGCAGATACTTGTGGGGACGCCAGCGGCATTCGATGGAAGGACAGACGTTGACAAAGTCGTTGCGCTGGCGGTTAAAGCCACGAAGTTTAAAAGCAGCATATTTGCAGCCCACAATGCCGCTACCATATCGCTGCGGGTGGTCCTCCAGGGCCTCATCGAGCCGAACGGCCTGCGACAAGGTAGCAAGCAAACGACAGAATGCCAGATCGCTAAAAGAGATAACCTTCTATGTGTCTTTATTATACATCAACAAAAGCCCATAGTTGGGCCGGGTGCAGGTTGTTCGTCTGCATAATCACCATAGCGCGCGCCGGGTGCGTCAAAGCATGCATGACGCTGCCGACACAGATTTCCAATAGTGAACACATGAGCATATTTTGCTAGTTTCTAGGCAATTTAAACAGCCCAAGTCAGTGGTTGGAGCATCCAAGTTGTTGCATGTAGAGACGCACAAGCAAGATGTAAGATCTCACCAATAAAATTGCACAATCTAAAATGTTGAAATCAATTGATTTAGAAGCTGTATTGAGTTCACCGATCCTGCATGAAATATCGGTCAATTCCCATCGAGTGATGGCATGGCTCCAGACCCTCCTGTTACAATCCAGGACGCTTGTAAAATAATAGTAAGGATACAATCCATTTTTGAGCCAGTCACATTATCGCTGGGGCTACCGGCGGCGGTCTGAGGTTTTGGCCCGGACAAACGGACGTCGGTTAGTTCAGGTTAGTTTGTACCGGCTTGTATGAGTTCGTTGCGTGCGCTGGGTCAAATGTCTAGATTGTAAGTTCACGTAGTTTGCTGTTGTAATGATAGGCTAAAATATTTAGCATCATTTAAACTCGCTAGCTCTAAGTACTAGCCTTGTTCTTGCGCGTTCTGTTGTCGGTCGTCGGCTCGAATAGCGATTGGTAGGTGATATGGCTCCGGACGCAATGGCAAGCAGGGGTGTCTTTGTATCCATATCCTTGGCAATATTTCTTACTGTTTAAGTATCAAAGGCCCCAAATGCTCAATTCATTATTGGTCGTCACCTTGTTGCTGCTGACACCAACGCCACATCGATTCGCCTGCTTACAACTTCACACAGCGCATCCAGATTCCAGGAAATGTCCTCCAGCCAGCTGAGTATGTCTGGCGATAACGCCCATGTCGTTGTCGTCTTCCGAAAAAAACCAACATGTAAGCTTTGACAGTATTAGGGTGCATTTCCAGTGCGGATTAAGGCCAGGGATTAACCCTCTGCCCTCCATCGATACTTGCTCAAACGGCTAAGTTCTTGGCAAACTTATCTCGCTTTTCCAACCTTTGGTTTCCTTATGGAACGAAACAATGTGGTAAGCTCGTACCAAGGAGTTCCATGCCCTAATCCCTGGCCTTAATCCGCACTGGAAATGCACCCTTAGCTTCATCCCCAAATTGCAGATCCATTATTGAAGTACCGTCGATTGTCGAATACTAGTCAATGCAGTGCGGTTTGCATCATGGCATGGGCTTGCTTCAACCAATAAGCAAGCAATAAAGGCACACTTGCTCGCTATCGAGCACAATGTATTACTCTCTCTCCCCCTAGGTATTACTGTCCAAGAATGAAAATGTTATGCTCATCCAGTATGTCTCATCTGGGTGGTAGACTAGTTTGAATATTAGTCTCTAGTGCAGTGCACGGCCAGCTGGCCCGCTGGCTCTACTCTTCGTGAGTCTGGAGCCCACTGTAACAACCACACACACACAAATCCAGTAGCAACTGGGTTGTCGCTTAATGCTCGTATTGCAGTTTTTTCTCCGTTGTTAACATTGACATCACCCCCATCCTGCCCATGTCCACAGAGATCAGAGACCACCAAAACACCATAAACGCTAAGTCGTTGCCCTATTCGCATACGGTACGAAGGCTAAATCGCCTTCGGTAGCCACGAAACCCTAGATTTAATCCACGCTTTGCTCAGTCACGCACGGATCTTAGGACGCCCCCTGACGATCTTATTCCCCCAAAACCTGCTGGTCCGCCTCACCCTTGATTAATTCATTGATATATCTGTATGCTGCGGATTGATAAGACTAAACCTTTTATAGTTCTTTCTTCAAGTCGAACCTCACTCTGGTTCCCTGGGGGACGTCGTCTCGAGTTCGTGGAATTTCGGCGGCAGCAAGGCTGACCTGTAAGGATGATGAATTGTGTATGTGTATGTGTATGTGTATGTGTATGTGTATGTGTATGTGTATGTGTATGTGTATGTGTATGTGTATGTGTATGTGTATGTGTATGTGTATGTGTATGTGTATGTGTATGTGTATGTGTATGTGTATGTGTATGTGTATGTGTATGTGTATGTGTATGTGTATGTGTATGTGTATGTGTATGTGTATGTGTATGTGTATGTGTATGTGTATGTGTATGTGTATGTGTATGTGTATGTGTATGTATGTGTATGTGTCATACATGGTTGGGATGTGTGTGACCCCATACCTGTAAAACTACCCATACGAGCCGAAAGCCCAAGGGCGACACTTCAACGCGTAAAAGCCACGGAGGAACAAAAACACTGCACTATCAGCCCAGACTAGCGCCCAAAGGGGATAACTGAGTTGCGGTATCAAATGACGTGAAACAGCAGTTATGTGGTGAGTCCGACTAATTTGCGTGTATATGTCCGACGTACGTATACATCAGGTTGTATGGATCGGTTTGTACGTACCGTGTATGCCTGTGGCACTAGCTCATGTATGAACTGGCATTGGATAGTCGCATGTCGATGAATGCGTTATTGATGTGCGAGGAGAGGAGAGGAGAGGAGAGGAGAGGACAGAGGAGACACGGGCACAGAGACAGGAAAACGGGCGGAGCCATCTGTGCGCACATGTATGTATGTGTAGAGTATCCTGGGCATATCACGGGATCCGCATCCGCCGACCGATACTTTACTGGAGTCGTGATGTAACAGTAGAGGGGATTGGTTTCTGTGCTGTCTGGTATCAGAGTAGAGAAGGCGTAGGTGGCTTGTGAGAGTGGAGAGGAGGTGGAAAAGCGGTGGAGGAGAGTGGTTTGGAGGTGGAGAGCAGGTGATGCTGGTCCTGGCCGGCCAGGGTCAGGAGGGGAGAGATATCGATGTGGTGAGCGGGAGCAGGCAGCGTCTCTGAGCCGTGCCTTTTCAGGGCTTAATATGGGGGCGCTTGTCATCCCCCCCGCGGCAATAGGTGTTTTTGCTTTGTCTTGCGCTGGGCTGCGCCCGGATGCCCGCCACCCCAGGAGGGGACTGCCGTACGGACCAGTTTTCTGCCTCGGTTGTGAGTGGACTGGTGAGGTAGTGGTGGCCGCCTTCGGGAGATGTGCGTTACCTGTGTAGCTGGCCTTGAAGGACCAGTGTGCAAGTGCCCGCGTTGTGTTTGTCTTCTCGGTGTCTCGGCCTTTGTGGTGTGTCGTCTCAGGCCCGTGGTCCTCCGTGTTTCTCTTGCCTTGCTGGCTGCGTGGGGTCCTTGACTAGGAGAGTCTGCTGAGGGGCCGTACCTGACGTGGGTAGGTCTTCCCTTACCTCGGTTTTTTGGAGTGTGTAGTGGAGCCCCCAGTGGTGTTTTCTCTTTCTTCTTGTTTTGGCGGTCAAGAGGGACGAGAGCGCGCGATTAGGCTGGCCAGGCGTAGTGGGGCAGATAGTTTCCCAGAGGTGGTGTGGCGCCTCTCGTGCGGCTCTCGCTTAGATCGGTTTGCAATCTTCTGCGCCGCTGCGTTGCCTAGCCAGGGGCTGGGAGGTCGTCCCGGTTGGCGTGAGTAAGGCGCGCGCGGAGGAACAGACGGACGTAGAGCCGCGCGCCTGCCCCTGCGCTGTGTTTCGGCCCCCGGTCAGGGTCCTCGGTGCTCGTCCTTTCCTCGGGGCGAGCCGCCAACAGTGTAACACCCCAACCAACAGTATGTTGTACTTCTTTCCAATGGCGATGGACAATAACGTGTCACCTCGTGTCGCACGCACTTGTTGCAAGTTTCAAGGTCTTGCATTATCCACAACTCGTAATTGTAGCTTCCGCAGCCTTAAAGCCGCTGAAACTGTGCGTCGAAGAACGGTCAGGTGCAGGGAATGGTGCTGTGTCGCCCAACCGGGGTGGGGCCAAGTGCCGTTCAACACAGGAAGTTTAACCTGTTCCACATAAAAAAATTTCATTTTTTTCATGTCGCCCAAATGACAGTTTTGTTGCGTATCAGACAGGACAGATACGCAACAAGACTGTCATTTGGGCGACAGACGCCATTGAGCAGTCCGTCAGGCTCCGGGTCGTCGGATCTGCTGGAAGGTGTTAACAATCCGGTGTAAACCTAACTTTTATTTTAGTTTTTCGGTAAATAACCGTCAAATGGACATTTTGTCCCACATTGGTTCAGGATGCGCGTGGCAAACAGGTCACCAAGGCCCAGCGGCGGTAGGTGGGCGCGCGCGCGGTACTGACTGACAGGTTTCCCAAAAGTGGTGAGAATTACCAGCACCAAAAATTCGTAGGATGTATATCCTAATGGGACTTTCTCGCACAGCGATGCAGATTGAAACATTGCGCGAAGCACGCAGACATGCGTGTCGGAGAGTACTGTCGAATCATGGTAAACTCCAGAGGAGGGTGGAGTGCCGCAAAAAACAAGAAAGCAAGATTGGAGGTCGACCTGCGAGGGCAAACGATCAGGTAGAAGATCGGAAATCTAGGATTTCATGAACGGGGTTGGGATGAGCAGCAGCTTTTCTCTGTTGTTTTGGGAAGTCGTCTCGGCTGTGTAAAACGCACCAAGCATCAGAAGGATAATGAGGGCTTGGAAAGCTTTGTCGCCATGGTACAGGAACCGATTAGTGCTGAGACTTTGCATGGTCTGGTGCGTAGGTGCATTAGCTCCGTTTGCTGGGATCCCAGCAGCTGTCATGGCCATTAGGAATATAGCAGGCAACAACGCACATGCATGGCCATCAAGGGACATCAGGGTCACCCAAGTCTGCGTAAGCGAGCGGCCGTCCAAATCGCACAGCTCGTGCGTGCAGTTGCCGCGTGTGATAGTGACAAAGGTGCGAGGAACAAGGCGAAAGGCGGCTGCGCTGGCAGGGTTCGACCCTAGTTAATGATCTGCTGGCGGGCATTTACGAATTTGATTTGAAGCGTCGTTGCCGTTTGGTGCAGCACGTTTTGCGATGACGTCGAGTTTCGTTTTTTCCGTTTCGTCTTGACTGTCTTGATTGCTTCCGTGCTGTCAATTGACGGCCCCTTGGCTAGTACATATTAATAATGTTATGTTCAACATGATTTTACATATAATTATTAAATTCAGCTATGCTGTCTTCCTGCCGACTCGGCAGGCATCAGCGGTGTGGTAAATGGCTCGTAGCATGCGAACCAATCATCACAACGATTAAGAATCAGTTATATTGAATCGATCTGAATTCTTATTGATGATTTTGCGCTGCTGGGGACCTAAGGCGGCAGTCGGAGGTTTTGGGGGCGGACAAACTACTGTCTGTTGATAGTTTGTACCCGGATTGTACGAATTCGTTGTGCGCCACAGTACAATGTCCTGATTCTATATTATGGTAGCCCTGTCTTCCTTCAACATAGTATTGATGATTTTTGCAAATCTGATATTTGCTTGCAGTTTTCTGCTGAGGCACTCGTCGCCGGAAATAGCAGTACCCAAAGGGATTGCGAGCAAAATGGCCACGAGTTTGTTGATGTCAATAGTGTTGATAATGATCGCATCATATGGTTCATATGCACAAGGCCCCCAAGTTTACCGTGGCCGCGCACGTCTTTTCGTCGCCGACAACTTGGCGACGAATCCCGCCATCGTTGTCATCGATCTGCCTGGCTATAACATCTCGCAGCGCATTCCACTTCCAGGCACTGTCCTACAACTGGGTGTTTCTGCCGATAATGCACATGTCGGCGTCTTCCGCAACCGTGACAACAACCTGCAGGTAAGTTCTTGGAACAGAAACGGCCCTGCAACTCCTCCAGCTGTATTACTTAATCATTAATTATGACCAGTGTTTCCCAAGGCACTGTAAGCCTGATGCTGCAATATACAAAGAGTGTCCTTCGTTACAGTCGACCGGGCAAGGGCGCGGCCTGATGAAGCAAGAAGGCGCTCCAAGACAGGCTTGGGATACTAACTGGAACATTCTGTTCTTATTGCCACAGTTTTTCTCTGTCATCAACACTGGTATTGTCCCTGTTCTGCCGGCGGCCGGCAACAGGACCGCGGCGCCCGCGCCCCTGAAGGTGCGTGCGTCTTTGTGTTGATAGAAAAGTTCATTATGACATTATTATTTCATGTTATGATGGTAATCACGCAAGCTCCGGATGTTGTATGACTGCCTGAGGAAGTCGAATTTCCAATCCTTAAGTTTACTTGCTTTCACAGCGCGTCACTGAAAAAACGCATTAATAAATACATAGTCTTTTATTTTGGCGTCTAAATTCTGCTGCTAAGCCCGCCAGTCATGCCATTAGCTTGCTGATGTGATCGCTATTCGTTGCTCACTTACCTGCCAGGCTGGTGAGCTCGGCCTCATGCGGCCTGCATTCTTGGCGAAGAGCGTTATACTTGTAAACGGCAGCGACGCAATCGGCGGGGTGGAGGGCGGCCAGGGTCTCGTTTATCACGACGCCTGGGGGCTTCACCTTATGTATGTGAGTACGGGTATGTATACTGTCGTATACTGCGTGGGCTATTCATTGACGGGCATCCTGCAAGTTAGCTGCTGCTCGTGCCTGCTCGTGTATTTATTGTATGTATTGTTCGTGCCTGCTGTTGTATTTAAATACTATAAATTTATAGTCGCATGAGATCGGCGAATGCTACCTGTTATTCCGTGTGTATCGTATTTCCTACGAATAATTTTGGATGCGTGTTATTAGGCGACATATATTCCCCTGCTGTAGTTACATCTACCAGCACCTACGCATGGCAATACATATATATATATATATACATATATATATTTTTTATATTTATATATATACCGATACTACTAAGACATGCACATTGCGGTCTGATTGTGCAACGATGTATACTTGTGTAATGCACATTGCAGGCCGAGAACCATGGCCGGGTCTTCGCGTACCGTGCGGACGACTTGAACGCTGTTGCAGCCTTCAGGCCAAACATGACCTTCCTGGTGCCAGCTGGCCACTTTCATGCCGTGCCGTACGGCAATTTCATGCTTGTTCCGCACGCCAATGCGAGCAAGGCCTTTATCCTGGATCGTACGGCAAAGGTTGTAAGGGAGTACGCATGCGCGGCTTGCGACGGCACAGCGACCTATTTTGCAAATGGGGTGAGTACACGTAGTTGCCAGCGTCGCCGCTGGTCTGCGTAACGAAGTTATAAAGTCCTTCGTTGTGATGGTCACGTTGTTGATGTGTGTGTGTGTGTGTGTGTGTGTGTGTGTGTGTGTGTGTGTGTGTGTGTGTGTGGTTGTTACAGTGGGCTCCAGACTCCCGAAGAGTAGAGCCATCGGGCCAGCTGGCCGTGCACTGCAGTAGAGACTAATATACAAATTAGACCACCACCTCAGATAATTAACCGCTCATCGGTGACCGCTCCCGTGAGCATAGCAATTTGCCAGATATAATTCTCAAGAAGGGGTGATGTGCCCCAACAGAATCCCAACCTTTCCGTGGAATTCCCAAAGCTGCGAAACCCTGAAGGCGGCCCCAAAAGTCAACAATAACTCGACAAATGGCTTCTTCCATAAGGGAAGGGCCAGGTAACAGTGTCGGGTTGGTTTTCATGTTTGCAGCCATAATGTGGTACAACAAACCCAGGGATTAAGGCACATAACCCTGTAGAGGCCTCCTCCTGCTCACGTGCGTGTCGGCCAAGTTATCTGTATAGAGGCCGCCATGCATCCTGCCACCCTGAAATCACCTGTACAGCAAGTGCCATATACCGCTCTCACTCGATGGCCGCGATGACGCTGTTAGTCCCCCGATCTACCAGCATGCTCTATCTAGGGCGAAGAACGCCCTTCCCTGAGACCATGCGGTTACGTTTCTAGCCATCTTGCCGTACGTGAAGTATTTTTACGGGGAGCCCTTCTTCACGCACACAAAAACTTTGAGGCAAGTGGCACGCTGATCTTTTTCACGTTGAAACTTAGAAGTTGTGACTCCACTCCGGATCCGACCTACGGCATCATGGTCCACCTATGTATAAAGGCTTCCAGGGCTGTACGGAAATCTTACTGGAACCCCAGTAGTATTCCCCACATCCATCTTGTTTGCATGTGAGCCCAGCTAAAACTCACAAGCCGTATGTATGTATGCATGTATGTATGTGTACCCGCAGAGCGCCACGGCTGTGTTCGGCTGCGCTTCGTCAATTCTAGTGGTGCGCAACACCTCGGCAACCGGCGTCCAGATTCCTGTCACCAACCCGCGCATTGAGGACTTTGTGGACGGTGTCCCAGGTGAATGGCTGATAATGGTCAATCGACCGATTACCCCATGCCTTTAGCCGAGCAATATGTGCATTTATACATACATACAAATCTCTTGTTGGTGTGCAAGTTCATCGAAAGTAATTAAAGTTCGTCGAATGTACCCGTCGTACATCTACGTGTGCTAACTATCTTCTTCTACCACCTGCATTTCCCTCATCTTTCCCTCATCATCACTGTGCCTCTCAACACCACAGGGGTCTTCTGGTCGGCGTCCTCCGCTTCCCAGAGATTCTTTTGGAGGACTGACGTGCGCGCTGCCGCCCCACGGGTTACCAACGTGACCCACCGCGGCGGCGTGATTCGCCTGGCCAGCCTGCCAACCCAGGGGCGCTTTGTGGCCCTTCATAGGGATGGCTTCCTCGTACTGTACGACGGTGCGTCTGGAGCTGCCCTCGCCGAAGTGCAGGTAAATAATCATTGCTAGGTGCCCCACCTAGCTTTTTTCTTTTTTTCCTTGCTACGTGTTCAGTTATCCGGATAATGCTTTTACATGGTATTGTCCGGGATTTTGTTCTGCGCATCCTGAAAGATGTACATATATATAGGAAATGGGAAAACGAGAACCTAAGAAACCTTTACCCCGAAGCGTGCCGTTAAGACTTGTTGCTCCGCCTTGCGTGTCTGCTGCAGGTTCGCGCGGGAGGCTTCCTGGCCAACCAGACGACTCCGTACCTCCAGACTGACGTCCTGGGCGAGCACGTATTCATTGCCGTACCGGCCCTGGGTGTCGTCCATTCAGTTCACGTGGACCATGGTGGCCACGACCATCACAACCACCAGCCGGGCGAGGTGATGGACGAGCCGGAGCCACCAAGTATGGTTCTGGAACGCACATTGGCTGTGGGTGGTGCCCCGACTTCCATGACGCTGGCATACATGCCGGGAGTAGTTGAATTTGATTGACGCCGAATGGCGCCGTGATGAGCTCGGATATCTATCGGACATCTTGGATGTATAGCACAAATGTATGTGCGAATGGACGGGCGATACCGTAGTATCAATCGTTGGATAGCGCTTTGGGGTACTACTAGGTAGACAGGCTAGGCAGACAGGTAGCGCTTGCACTTGCGTATGCGGTAGTGCTGCCTGCCAGATTAATACGTGCTTCCGAATCCTCTCAGTGCGCAACGTACGCTCGTGCATGATCATAATTTGCGTAGTATGATTGTCGGACAGTGAAAGGGTAGCTATCAAGCTGACTCAGAAAATCGCAGCTTTTCTTAAATCTGTGATAAAGCAGCTATAAAGAATACTACATAATATCTAACATGGTTTGCTCACGGTTTAGATAGTGGATAGCGGCGGGGTAGCAGGTCCATCGTCATGGCGACATTTGGGAACGACGACAGGTGATTAGGTGGTGCGTTGAATGTTCCATGGTGCATATATTTTAATTGTTTTAATAGATGTGAGCTAGATCGACGCGTAAGGAGGGGTTTCCTAAACAAGCGCTGTAAATGTTGCGCGGACGGAACGCGGACGACGCAGCCGCCCACACTATTACCTGCTAATATGTTGCGCTGCTGTTGTTGTTTCATTGTGTTTCTGTTTCCTCACTTTTCAAGTTGCGTGATATTTCTCCAACAGCAGGTTAGGAGGGCCACAACAATAATTACATGTGATTGAGCGGCCATTGGTGTAACCATCCGACACCACCTCTCTACAACTACAAATACATACATACTCCTGTCCCCAAGCAGCTGGCTAGGATCCCCCCATTCACAAATGTAAACTTGTACGTGTGTTTAATATAGGACAGACATACACATGTACAGATGATTGGTAGGCGGCGGCGCGCGGGACTCCTGCCTGATAGGGCCCGATTAACGTATGCCACACTCGAATCCTGCGCTGTCCTTATTACAAGAGATTGCAAACGCGCAATGAATTGCATTCTCTGACGACCATTTCATCCATTGGCAGTTTTGCATACTTAAGCAGGAAAGACATAAGCACTTCAAGAGCACAAGTTGACACAGCTATAGTTACTCGCCACCTTCATCACGCCAGCAGAACTCATTTTTGCGTATGCTTAATACCGTGCAAGCAAAACATAATGCATATATTACTAGTACGGCATTTATTACTAATCCATCAGCTGCAGCATACGCATGTAGTGGACCTCCAACTCTCTCGATCTATTTAAGAGTGCTGCTCTACAGTGCGATAGTAATAATAACATTAAGGGGGTGGTGCAGCTCAGCACTACCGTTGCGAAGTAGCCTGGACGCGCTGTTTGCCACTATATGCATGAATGCATCGTTTTAGAAATGAATACTCTGCCATAAATATTTAAACTACTTCATAGGTTTGGTTTGGCATTGCTTGGTCAGCCCCAATCGAGTTATGGAGGCTGCAGAGATAGTGCGCGCGCGCAATCACGGCACGTTAATAACAACAGGTCGTTCAGTCCCCCTCCACGCGCTTGAGAGCCGAAGGTCTGCGACGAAGCCCTGGAAGCCGCCCACCTACAGTACGCATGTACATGTACATGTAGGAACGCCACACGTTATTGTGCATGCGCATCCACCAAAAAACTATAAGATATTACAGCTTCGGGATGGCAAACACTTCTCTTCTACCCGTATATTTATTACGTGCTCCACAGACAGGCGGCAGCAAGGACTCCGAGCGCCGGCTCGGAACAGTCGTCAGCCGCAGATACGAGAAACACCAACAAGGGGGCGACGCCACTGCATCAATGCGAAGGCCTCCCAGAACTGCTCACACGGAGCCCACACCCTTATTGCTCCGGCGGCGGAGAATTGTTGCGAAGCTAAGGTAAGCGGCCAACCTAGCTAGGCAACCCAGGAAACCCAGGAAACCCAGGCAAGCGACACGTGGCTATGATGGCTATGATGGCTTGTGTCCCCAAGAGACCAATCTTTGACCGTAATGTGGCGTTCATGTGGCGATTGGGCTGTAGTGGGAACGCACATGCCTATACCGTAGTTCGGGTAGGACACCGTACTCCGTACATACGAGCACAGAACACAGGGACAGGATGTACAGCGACTCACGGTGACGGTGGCGGAAGCGCCAAAGTTGACAAGTGCCGAAACGTTGCAGCTGATGTCTGGCGCCGAAACCAGGACGGCGTCGACGTACAACGCGCAGTTGGTGGCATTCATGGTGAGGGAGACGTGGTGCCAACTGCCCAGAGTCAACGCCGAGTCAAACGCCGTACGGTTTACAAAGATGCCATTGTTGAATAAGCCCTTTGTTGAGTAAGCCATTCATCCATCGAGCCCAACCGAGCCATGCATGCACGGGCATGTGATCGAGAGAGCGGGATGCAAAGGCAGCGGGCGTGTGTGGGAGAGGAGTTAGCCGGGGTGTTTGTGTGTAGTAACGCATTATTACAAACGACCTCAAGTTGTTACGGCCGAAACATCAATGATGGCTCCGTCTCATCCGCAAGTAAGACGATATGACGTTTTCTCAGTAATCGCAGCAGCAGCAGTAGCAGCAATGACAGCAGTAGCAGCAATGACAGCAGTAGCAGCAATGACAGCAGCAGCAGTAGCAGCAATGACAGCAGCAACAGAGACAGCAATGACAGCAGTAGCAGCAGTAGCAGCAATGACAGCAGCAGCAGCAGCAGTAGCAGCAATGACAGCAGCAGCAGTAGCAACAGAGACAGCAATGACAGCAGTAGCAGCAATGACAGCAGCAGCAGCAGTAGCAGCAATGACAGCAGCAGCAGTAGCAACAGAGACAGCAATGACAGCAGTAGCAGCAGCAGTAGTGGCGCAGTCTGTGTTCCGTGCTTTTAGCTGCTGCTGCCTGGGTGGCCCCACCTGCTGTGTGGTAACGGTCGCGGGTGCCTTGAACAACGCCCTTCCCATTTGCCACCTGCGTAGGTGGGCGCCACAGTACGGCATGGCGGGTGCGTAGGTGGTGCCACAGTACGGCATGGCGGGTGCGTAGGTGGGCGCCACAGTACGGCATGGCGGGTGCGTAGGTGGGCGCCACAGTACGGCATGGCGGGTGCGTAGGTGGTGCCACAGTACGGCATGGCGGGTGCGTAGGTGGGCGCCACAGTACGGCATGGCGGGTGCGTAGGTGGGCGCCACAGTACGGCATGGCGGGTGCGTAGGTGGGTGCCACAGTACGGCATGGCGGGTGCGTAGGTGGTGCCACAGTACGGCATGGCGGGTGCGTAGGTGGGTGCCACAGTACGGCATGGCGGGTGCGTAGGTGGGTGCCACAGTACGGCATGGCGAGTGCGTAGGTGGGTGCCACAGTACGGCATGGCGGGTCCATCACACAACGGCAAAGCGGTGCAATATAGCACGACAACGCCTGGGATGGGGTCCACACCACCGTCCGATGCAGCGCGACACACATGTTGTCAATGTTGTGATAGTGGTGTGCACGTCGATACGGTACGATTCCACACACACACACACATTATATATACAAATATGTGGATATCAACCAACAGCTCATCACTACTCACTTGTCGCTAGTAAGCTTGAAGTAGCGGTCCCAAGCTTGCTGAAACCCGAATAACGGATCCGAGTTGTCGATGCCGTAGTTCACCCACTTGGAAATCCACAGCTTGGCGTCAATGGACATTTCCCTTCGATTTCAGCGGTTACAACGGTTAGGACGGTTGAAGTACGTTCGAGTTAGTTTACGTTTGACCATGTTTTCGTTCTGATGTTTTTTGGTTTAGGGAGGCGTGTAAGATTGGAGATGGCAAAGCGATATGAATGGGGCTTTCGGCGGTGGTGGTATGGGGGCCCCGGTCGGTTAGCTGTTCAGTACAATACCGTTAACGTACGACACCAAGTGTAAATAGGAATGTTAGCAAATTTATCAACAATAACGGCAAACGGACTCATGGCGACTTAAACAAGCCTGGTCAGCTGGCAGCGATTAAGTCATCTTGGCCAAGCGTGAAACACAGCAAGGCTGTACGATATGCCGTATTATTGCCGTACTGTTCGTATGAAGGCAAATGACCCAATGCTCGGTTGATAAACCCATGCATACCGTACCTAACTGACACACAACCAACCGACCAACCACCAACCGGATCTACCTGGACGCCGAGATGGGCGCAAGGAGGGCCGCTGGCACCGTGTACGTCAGATTGGCGCAGGATCCGCAGGCGGTGTGGTTGAGCGCCACCGCACAGCTGCCGTTGTGGCCGGAAAACGCTGACGGCGGCTAACGGCGCGATGCGCAGGCAGTCAGACATGCGAGCACGTAGGGTGAGTTGGTTGGTTGGTTAGTTGGTTGGTTGGAGGTGCAGGATGAATCCGTAGCAGTTAAAGCGACCTTGCGTTGACCACAGGGGCCCCCGGAGAGCAAGTCCGCCCCCTAGCTCAAACTGATTGAGGACATACATACATACAAACAGGTTGACTATATACATTGCAGTTTTCTTGGTCGGCGGCGAGGAGCTCCGGAACCAAACGTATACATATGGCTTCTGAACCTTAGAGCAAGCGCACCTGCACCTGCCCCGTCGTTATTTCCCCAACATTAAGTACAGCAAATCGTACAGCAAATTGTACGACAATGGTACGAGGATAGTTTCACACAGTCACACCTGCCCCGCGGACCCCAGAGTAGCCAAGAATACAGGACTGCCAACCACCGATGCTGCCAGCGTGCCATTTGGAGTTCCCCGAGTGTACGACTGCGCTGCAAGTGCCGTACTGGACGAATTAAGGAGCACCGTAGGTCCTGCAGAAGTGGTCGGGCAGCTGCCGGCGTCAGGGCCGAGGAGCAGAAGCGTCGAGGCGTCGTACGGTGGCGGCGCAGGCGGCGCAGGCGGCAACGGTGGTGGCGGGAGCGGAGGTGGCGGAGATGGTGGCAGCGGCGGCGGAGGGGGAGGCGGCCTTGGGGGTGGAGGCGAAGGCGGGCTGGGCGGTGGCGAAGGTGGCGGCGAGGGCGGCGGTGAAGGCGGTCGTGGCGGCAATGGTGGCGGTCGTGGCGGTGGTGGCGGCGGCGGTGGCGGCGGTGGCGGTGGAGACCAGGACCAGTCCTTTAAATATTGGACATCAGACGTCGGGCGGGGCACAGGCCGAAACACCACTGAGTCGTGAAAGGTGAGGGAGGAGGACTTCATGGAGGCTATTGCTATTTGAGACGCCGACCGCATAACCTGGCACACAACGTTAGCTGAATCGGCAGCACGCATCCATCCAAGTATACCCATTTCTCGACCAGCCATGCTCTGCATTTTTCCATTAGGAGCACTAGCTGTGCACTTCACCAATCGACCGACGGTCCTTAGAAACATTCTAGCTACGTCGTCTACAAATTCCATTTGAAAACCGGAACATGTCGCTGAACGACGGAGTTCGCTTTTGGGTTTCGGTATGAAGTTATTGGCCAGTTATTGGCCAGTGTCTACCATCGGCATCTCTGTCATCGCGGCTCCGAAGATCATTAAACCACACACATACACACTTACATACACACCACCACGGTCCCCCTCCCCCCTTCCAGGCAGCCCCATCACAACCCAGCACACTTACCCCCGGGCGCTGCGTGCGTCTCCACACCGATGACACCCGTAGCTCGTCCATCCAGCCCCGAAACCCACCAATCGACAGCGCCGTACGATTTTGCGCCGAGCCCAGCGCCGGCAGTAGCCGCGTCGCGTTGCAGCTCTGCTCCGAAACCAGCTCCGTACCGTCCACTGCCACTGCACACGCAGACGCGTTGGCCGTCAACGCCACATGATGCCAGGCACCGGGAGTCAATGCCGCCTCTAATGCGCTGGCGTTAAGCAGCTGTATAGCGCCCGTGGCGCCGGGCGTCCGCAGCAAAACCGACCCGTGGGTCCATAACCCATACATCATCGAGAAAAACGCATCCCAGTTTGTGGAGACCCCAAGCACATCAGCGTTCCAGAAGCTGTAGCCCGTGTGCCAGGCGTCGATGAAGATCTTGGCGTCTATGGAGAACGCGCCAGTAGGGCCGCGCGCCGGCAGTAACGTGGCATTGGGGATGTGCCACGTCAGCCCGGCGCTGCCGTTACGCGCCGCCAGGCTGCCTATGCGGAGGCTGCAGCCAGCGGGCTGTACCATCCAGGCCGTGTTGCCGGCCTCAGTCGCGGGCGTGTTTGTGTTGACGGGGGACGTGGGGATTGTGGTGTTGGGTGTGAGGTTGGCGGGCTGGCCGTGTAGGGAGGCGGACAAGCCCTCTGGAAAGGTGGCGGAGACGCGGGTAAGGTGCTCGCCGGTGGGAACGCCATCCTTGTAGAGAAGTAGACGTAGCGCCGCTGCCGCGGCGTCGCCGGAAAGACCGCACGCGGCGTCGGAGTCCAGTACGGCAATTGTGCCGCGGTCGGGGGTGAGCGGGGAGAAGCGGTTGTCGGGCGCAGGCGAGGGCGGCGGCGGCGGCGGCTTCGGCGGCGGTGGCCGCGGGCCGCAGAGGCTATCGAGGCTGCTAGTCGGGGAGGTGTAGATGCGTAGCGCATCAACATAGCTGTGTGTCACACGCGGAATGGGCGCGGGTGGGGAGAGTAGGCAGGGCGGGAGTTGGGGGGTGGGGGTTGGGAGTTAACGGGGCCCGCGGTTGGAAAGTTGGGGTTGGGGTCCCCGGTCTGCGTGGGAGGGAGTAGGTGGGAGTTTGTAGCTGTTGGCATTGGCGGGCTCCGATCTGCGCAGCACACGCGGCAAAGTGTTCACATGACGCAGTGTGCCCATCAGACAAACAGACAAACAGACAAACAGACAAACGGTCAAGACGGTCATCCGGTCCCGGCCCACCCACCCCTGAAAAGCCACCTCACCCCTTAAAGCCGCCCACCACCAGTTGTAACGCCAACAGCTGCTGCGGGCCGCAGTAGCGAAACAGCTTTTGGGAGCTACAGCTTCCTAATGTCGGTTGTGCTACAATTGACTGGCCGTCGATCCATGCCGTACAGCTACCGTTGCGTCCCAATGGCAGCTCCAGGGACGGTTGCAAGTCCGGTGTGGCGGTTAGTCGCAGGTGGTGCCAACGGCCGACGGAGAGCGCAGGGCCCAGGAAGGTCTCGTTCGCGACGACGGTGTCGCCCGCATACAGCAGGTTGCCTGTCCACTTGCTTCCCTGATGTTGATGTTGGCATTGCAGGGGGGCCGTATTGGCGTCCATGCATTCAGGGGTGTGTGTGCGTGTGCGGGGTTGGGGGAGAAACGGAGGGTAGGGGCGTGTGTGCCTGCGCGTGCGCGTGAGTCTGTGCGTGTTTAAAAACGTTATTTAAAGGCCCGAGCAGCAGTCGGGGGAGGTGATAGGGCTCCCCAGGCGTCCATGGCCAAGTACTGAAGCGCGCAGGCGACGTGGAAAGTGCTGGTAAGCTCGTACTGCCGTACGCGCTGCCGAGACGCATACGATAAGTCTTGCTGCAGTTGCAGCTGCAGTATCTGGGCAGCCACCTCAGAGGTTACTTTAGGTACCCAACAGGCAAGAGGAGCAGCAGCCGCGGTGGCAGCGGCCCCCAGCAACACCGCCGCCACACACACACACGCGATGCCGTATATACCGCCGGATTACAAATCCCAAATCCCAAACACACAACCCAGCTCACCATCAGACCGAAAAAGCGGTCAAACCCCAGCCCCAGGATCTGCACGCTGTCGCGGCCGTACGACAAGAACTCCTCGACGTACAGCCACGCCTCCAGGGCGAGGCCGCCGGTGGCGGCCCCCAGCAACGCATCGCGTGTCTTCCCCGCCGGTATGACGTACGCCACTCGGTCCTCAAACCTCTCCGGTCTCAACGCGACGCCAACCCAGGAGGCTGTAGCACCCTGCCAGGCTAGGTTTGTTGAGGAGGCGGAGATGCTACTGCCGGAACTAGCACCTGGAAAACGAATGACGAGCACGCAAAAAAGAAAGAAGGGCTCTAAAAATGCACGGTCGCGCAAGAAAGAAAGAAACTTCGATATCTTGAGGAGTCCAGAGGAGGCAAAGAGGAGGCCAGAGCCACTTCTAGGATGCAGTCAGTAGTTGTTCGTTAGCCTTGTACGGCGCTTGATGCAAGATAATGTTACCGGGTAATGCTAGCCCGTTTCCCAGGTAATGGCGACTTTTGGCCTTTTGGCCTTTTGGCCTTTTGGCCAAATTGCTACTCCCGAGTTACCAACTAACCAACTAACTACCCAACCATCCGCCCCACAGGCGCGGAGACGGATTGGATTCCGCGACCTGCGGCGTGAGGTGCTATCCGGCCGCGAAGGTCTGGTAATAATTTGATAGTGCACAACTCAACTCGCCAAGGATTTTTGGCCGAGAGCATTGTCATTAGCCATTAGCCAGGAAAAAATTGTAAAAAGTAATCAACTATAATCGTTAGTTGTGAGACAGCCAGTGGTCGGTTGTCGAGGCAGCTTTGGTTGTGCATCTATGGTTACGGTTGTAATGTACTATAACGGATTAACGGACAAATACGGACGGGAAGCCCTACGTGAGCGAGCGAACCACGCTTCCAGCGCAAGGCCGCCGACAGCCCCCCCCAGCAATGGTGCATCCTGCTGCGGAGGCGGTATTACGTAAGAAACTTGGTCCTCGAATGCTGTAGCACCCTGCCAAGCTAGGTTTGCAGCGGAAGCAGAGATGCTACTGCCGGAAATCGTACCTGCAAGTGAGCGATTGGCCAAGTCAATCGCGCGAAGCGAGAAACTTAACAGGTAATTAAACAAATTCCAGAAAATCAGATACTGAAACACAAGACCAAAAAAATTTAAAAAAATGCTCAAAAAATGCTCGACGGAGGCAAACAGTGCGTGTGTGAGGTTAACCAGTAATAAGCCGTAACCTGGTAAATGCGAGAAATTCGCAGCATAAGAAATTCATAACATAGCAATTCATAGCATAAGGAGACACACGGGCCTTTCCTTAAAACGGCAAAACGGCTCATCGGGGAAATGAAACAGGCGAACCAAACAGGCTTCAAAATCCAACTTGATGTTGTCAAAGCGGTTTTCTGCAGTCTGTCCGCAAAATGCGAAATGGTTTGCAGCAAAGGGCATATAGAAGAAGGAGCAAAAAAAGGGCTCCTCCTCGGAGATATCGACCGACAGCTTGCATCCAGATATGTCACATGTTCGACGCCATTCGGGTCGAACGGGTCGAACGAATCCAACGGGTCGAACGAGATCCGCGTCGTGAACGCAAACCCGCAGACGCCGCCCTTTTCCCCACTTCCCTGCTTCACCAAAAAACACACACAAGCACACAAGACGCGCACCTGAGACGGTAAGTCCGTTGTCGCTGCTCAGTTCAGTGGCGCCGAGCGAGGTTGCGACCAGCAACGGAGGCAACGGCCCACCCCAGCCAGACGGCGCCAAGTCCGATGACGCCAGCCGTGCTGCCAGCGCTAGGCCGGTAGGCGGGGGCAACGACGGGGACTCTCCAGGGGGCCAGCAAGTGAATACGGAGAAATCCTGGAGGGCCCACATCGGGGGGGGGAAAGGGCCCGCAGCTGAAATGCCATTACGATTAACGAGGCTTTGCAGGTTCCCGCTAGGAGAGCTCTGGGATAATAATTGCTCTGGCTTGGTTTGTTGTCCGGTCTTATCTTTGCTGGAGCCGTACGCTCATTGCCGTACCTTCACGGAGATTTGGCCGCTGCGGTCGAGCACTGTGACGGTGCCGTAGTAGGCGCGTCCCGGCTCTTCGTACACGTGTACGGGCTGGGCTTGGTACGAATGCCCACCGTCACCGAAGTCGTACTCGATGAAAGCTACGGTGTTGGGGTCGCCTGCGGGTGGGCAAGCCGATGGCAAACATGATAATACGCATAACTTCCATAACGTAGAAAGTAGACTGCGAACCTCAAGAGCATCATCATCAGGCGCATTAGCAATATCAGCACGTATGGCAGTAGCAGCAGCAGTAACAGCAGCGGCAGTAGCAGCAGCAGTAGCAGCACCTGTAGCATCCGCCGCTGTCGCCGAGAAACCACAACTAAAGAGATTGTGGCCTGCTGGGGCTTCCCGGAGAGGGGGGGCCTCTTCCTATGATGCGTGCGCGCTTACATAAGTTTACAAAACACCTTCGTAGACATGATTGTAATACATTCGTACGTGTCGTACGTACCGTGTACGTCAAGTACGAAGCTCACGCTAAGCGGCGCGGGCCCGGACTTGGTGGACAAATTGAGGCTAATGTTGAGCGGCGGCGGCGGCGGCTGGGGAATAACGGAGGAGTTGCCCCTGCAGCCGTGGGAAGAATCACCAAGAGGTTGGTTGGTCTGTGCGAAGTTAGTTGATGCAGTTAGTTGATGTAGTTAGATGGTAGTTAGATTTATGGTAGTTGGTAATAACGAAACTGGCCCCTAGGAGCTTTGGCAATAATGAGAATTCTGCAACTACCCCCGTTCGGACACCTTACCAAGCGAGAACGGTGTTGCTCCAGTTGGCACGGCTATCCGTAAATACACCTGCTCTCTACCCCTCCGCCAAAACACACACACTCATGCTGACGTGCGCCCGTCCAACCTCCCTTCCCACGCACAGTCAACCCTCCCTCACACCCAAGCTCCCCACGCAAAATCCCCCGCACACACGCAACAGCCCCACGCAACACCCCCACGCGGGCCCCCCACGCAGCCCCGCACCCTGCCAGCGCCACCAGCGCCGCCACCACGCCCAGCGTCTGCGCCAAGTTGGTCACCACGAACTCCGTCTGCACGTTGAACACGTCCGTAATACGGTGCATGGCCGGATAGTCCATGCCGACGGGGAATGTGGCGCCCAGCGCGGAGCCGTACGTGTTGATCCATGAGAATCCCCCCGTCAGGCCGATAGGCAGGCCCGGCCAGGGGACATCCTGCGCGCGGCGGCAGCCACATACACACACATATAACGTACACACGTACATCCACCATTCGTACATGGACAGCTCTTGGTCACGCGCATGCACAGTCGATTGAAGTGCGCAGCCACAAAGCCCACAACCGTTCTTCTAATGCATTCACTCACACATGGGGAACCAGGCGCGAAGGAGAAATAGGACGATTACATGGTAAAGATGTGATTTTTTTAAATTTGCCACTGATCAATATGGTTAAGTTGTAAATTGCTTGTATGGGTACAATCCCAACCGAATGACAACTAACGAACGACTGTCTACTAAGGCTGATCCCGAGGTCCCAACTGAATAAACAGACAGACAGACGGACAAACCAACAGACAAACAAACAAGTGAATGGCTTTGCTGTTCAGTGCAGTGCAGCAAGTCGGCTGGTCGTGCTGATGGTGCTGTTGTACCAACCAACCAACCGACCAGATCTTCTCCCCAGCCGTCCCCATCCCACCCGATCCACCCCACCCTCGACCCACCAAGTTGTCCCAGTGCGACTCCTGGTCCACGGGGTTTCGAATCCGCCTCGCGCCGATCCCGGTGATGAGGCTGTAGCCCTGAGCAAGGCACACAACACAAATATATTCGGACATACAACGTAGGCATGCGAAACAAGTGCCGAGATCTGCCCAGTTGGCGAGCTAGGTAGTTAGGCAGTTAAAACAGTTAGGCCCCCACGTCGCCGCATGCGTCGTCGTAGAAGGGCTTGATTGCATGGAATTCATAAAACACCGAACGGCGCTGATTTTGGATTTTTGAGTATTTTTGAACGTTTGGCATACCGGGTGTTGACACGCAACTATGGAATGAAGTTTGACATCAACAGCATCGGAACGACTGATACGCTTCTGACACCTGCTCTTGCCGTACACCCGTACACACGACCCCTACCTGGGGGTTAGCTCCCAGCATGTAATAGACCTGCTGTACGGCAAGATCTCGCCACGCGGTGGCTTCGGAGCTGTTAGCGGCTGCCAGCTTGGCCGCGACCAACAGATGAGCTGCGGCGCTGGTTGGGAAGAACCAACCGTAACCGAAAATACGGAAGGACCGTACGGGGCCCACGAGAAGGTACGGGTCTGCATGGATGCGGAAATAAAATGTGTTTAGGCCCCGCCGTATCACATCATTTTAGCGTCACTTCTTACGGCATCAAAATTTTATAAATGGCTTATCGGTACATTTTACCGCCTTTCCTTTAGTGCCCACATCGCTGTGGACATTTCCCGTACGCACTCCCGTACTTTGTCGAGGCTACAGTTATATGGCGCGACCGTCGTCCCTTAGTACGTCATTCCCCATGTCGGTCATCACCAAACGTGTATCCGTATGTAAGTAAGTTTATAAGTGTGTACGAAGAATGTCTGATGTAAGGCAATATATACGGCATGCGAAGGACTACACAATCGGCTATCAATGGGCTACTCACTATCCTTGGCTCCGGTCATGTAATCTCGAGCCGTGTTGGCAAGCTCGTTTAGGCAACGCTGAGCCATAGTAGAATTTACCTGCATGCGCGCACACACGAGGCCGCAGCAGCTATACCACTATTTCCTTACGTAAAAACACTCATCCTCACACACACACAGAAAGAGTGTCACAGCATTGCCTCGCCAATGGTGAACTGCATTAAGGGCGGGATAGATGGCCGACTTTCATCAGCGGCAACACACACACGCGACGACGTGTGTGCAAGAGCAGACGCCACATGCAGGTACATAGACCCTACCAGCTCATTGGGGCCTTCAACATGGCCTTAACAGGGCCAAACAGGTTATAACAGGAGCCTATAATAGAGGCACCTTCATAACCTTAGTAACCTTAATAACAGCCTGTTTGGCCCTGCTAGCAGAACCAATGAGTTGGTAGGGATAGACATGCATGTTTGCAGTACATACAGGCGGTACAATCCCGCAAGCAGCTCCTCAAAGCTCTCGCTCACCGCCAATGCTCCAGGGACGCCCTTCCTTGCTGCTACAGCCAACTCCGAGTATGTGATGGTGGCGGGGCCGTAGCTGAAGGGCAGCGCCTCCCAGCCCCAGTGGCGGTACCTGGGGCAGTGACGCTCAACGAAATAGGAGTGGAAGACCTCCTCGCCCGTGGCGGCGTACAGCTCCACCGCCGCCCAAAGCCGCTCGTCGTGAGATTGGTCATTCT
>NW_003307545.1:1078615-1087422 GCF_000143455.1 Volvox carteri f. nagariensis | reverse complement strand
CAGTATCAGCAGTATCAGTATCAGCAGTATCAGTATCAGCAGCAGCAGCAGTATCAGCAGCAGCAGTATCATCAGTATCATCAGTATCATCAGTATCATCAGTATCAGCAGCAGCAGTATCAGTATCAGCAGCAGCAGTATCAGCAGTATCAGTATCATCAGTATCATCAGTATCAGTATCAGCAGTATCAGTATCGCACGCGCCCGGGCGGTGGCAGACTTCTGGGCGCGTTTGCGCTCGTTCGCAATGCTGGAGACCCCCAGACACGGCTGGGACAGAGTCGGGCCGCAGCACCCCATCCTGGCGGTCGTGGAGGAACGGATGCGGTGCGCAGCACCGGTGGTAATCACGGCCTAAATAGCCGAGATAGAGTCGGATCGAGGTCTTACCGGAAAGGGAGCAGGGAGAGTGAGGGAGGGGGTGAGAGAGCCAGGAGCAGGGATAGGTGAGGGAGCGAGGAGAGCAGGGAGGCCCTGGGCAGTTGGAGGGCTGGGCGAGAGGGCAGAGCCCTGAGCGTGGTCTAGCAGGGGGAGTTGGGGATCCGGGCTGTGTGTGTTTTGTGTACTCGTGTGGTTGCCCTCTCCCCGGGAATTGGGGCCCGTCGGAGTGAGGGGAATGGGTTCTGTGCTGTCTGGCATCAGAGTAGAGAACACGTAGGTGGCTTGCGGGAGTGGAGAGGAGGTGGGAAAGCGGTGGAGGAGAGTGGTTTGGAGGTGGAGAACAGGTGTTGCTGGTTCCGGCCGGTCAGGGTCAGGAGGGGAGGGATTTCGGTGTGGTAAGCGGGAGCAGGCGGCGTCTGTGAGCCGTGCCTTTTCCGGGCTTTATAGGGGGGCGCCGTGTCATCCCCCCCGCGGCTTTAGGTGTTTTTGCTATGTCTCGCGCTGGGCTGCATCCGAGAGCCCGCAACCCCCAGGAGGAGACTGACGTGCGGACCAGTTTCGCCTCGTTTGTGAGTGGACCGGCGAGGTAGTGGTGGCCACCCTCGGGAAGTGTTCGTTGTTCGTTGCTCGTGGTAATTGAACAGCTGGCCTTCGAGGACCAGTGTGCGAGTACTCGCTTTGTGTTGGTCTTCTCTGTGCATCCGTATCTCAGCTTTTGTGGTGCGTCGTCTCGAGCCCGTGGTCCTCTGTGTATCTCTTGCCTTGCTGGCTGCGTGGGGCCCTGGTTTTTGTTGAGTGTGTAAAGGAGCCCCCTGAGTAGAGCCCCTGCCCCCGGTGGTGTTTTCTTTTTGTTCTTGTTTTGGCGGTCAAGAGGGACGAGAGCGCGTGAATAGGCAGGCCAGGCGAAGTGGCGCCTTTCGTGCGGTTCTTGCATAGATCGGTTCGCAGTCTTCTGTGCCGCTGTGTTGCCTAGCAAGGGGCTGGGAGAGTGTCCCGGTTGGCGCGAGTGAGGGAATGAGGCGCGCGCGGAGGAACAGACGGACGTAGAGCCGCGCGCCCATCCCTGCGCTGTGTTTCGGCCCGGTCAGGGCCCCCGGTGCTCGTCCTTTATCGGGCGAGCCGCCCACAGTGTAACACCCCATCAGTATCAGTATCAGCAGTATCAGCAGCAGCAGTATCAGTATCATCAGTATCAGTATCAGCAGTATCAGTATCAGCAGTATCAGCAGCAGCAGTATCAGTATCAGTATCAGCAGTATCATCAGTATCAGTATCATCAGTATCAGTATCAGCAGTATCAGTATCAGCAGCAGTATCAGTATCAGTATCAGCAGTATCATCAGTATCAGTATCATCAGTATCAGTATCAGCAGTATCAGCAGCAGCAGTATCAGTATCAGCAGCAGCAGTATCAGCAGTATCAGTATCAGCAGCAGGTGGGCCCTAGTGTTTAACTTTTTAGACTTCTCTACCTAACCTTTCCCACGTCGGCATGTGTGTCCTACATGGCTAGTAGGTCAAAGTTACGATTGATGTACGCACTTCACGAAACATAGCACGCATTACTCCGGACAGGACACAGCCGTGGAAGTTGCAGCAACTGAGATGCACACTACGGGGCGACTACAGGATCCAGAATAAGCTCAAAATGCTTTTTGCTGCTTGTCCAGGCGTCCGCACGAAGATTCGCCCCCCCGGTAGGAGCGAAATCTAAATGTCAAAAACACATAAGACTGCCTAAACCGTGTAAGTTGCCGTACACAACGCATACTTGGCGTACACGTCACACCTGTGCTGTACAGGTCGTGTCTTTAGGCCACGCGATTCGGGGCCCCCGTCGGGGGTCCCCAGCCGCCAAGTTGCAGTCGTCCTGGCCAGGGCCGTAGCAGGGTAGATGGCCCTCGTAAAACTCTGCAGCAGGGAAATAATCACGCATGTACGGAAAGTAGTACGGAAAGTAGTACGGAAAGTACTTCTTAATCATATCCTTTTCTATAGCCACCAAGCTGACGAGCTAACGTTTCCTTACTGTTCCATTTCCAAAATATCCTCCGCCTTACTTAAAAGGTAATCATTTCCTTATGGCTGCGCCAAGGGGCCGTGGAGCCTGATGCCCCGTAACCGTAGCCGTAGGGAGGTGACACTTGACGTCATGTCGACGTAGCCGGGCGAGAGGGGAGGGAAGCGGAGAAGGGCAACCCATGTGTCCGTCTGTTTGTACGTCCATCCATAACTCGGGCCTTCCGCTGCCGGAGGACCAGAGCCACATACAGATCGACACGAGTGGCCCCCGGGGGAGTCGGTGATTGGGTGATTGGGTAACTCCGCCACCCACAACCCGCACAACCCGCAACCCCCTAAACCCCTAAACGCACCACCGGCTGTCGTGTTGGGTTTCACGATGCAAAACACACCACCGTCCGAGTCTTGCAGCCCCTCCATATACTTGAGCTCCCACTCTACCTCCTGAGGGAGGGCGAGAAAGATAAAGAAGAGAAAGAAAGAGAAGAAGGAGAGATCTGTTGATAGATCTCCAGGACGCGCTACAGGTCGTCGTTTCTTGCGCAAAGGCCCTCCTCCAAAGATGCTCCCTAAAACCTTAAAACCCTAAAACCCGAAGAACTTTCAAAGAGTACAGTTCCGCCCCAGCCCCGGCTCCCAGCCCCGGCTGCAGCAGCTCTCACTGATAGCCCTCAGTACGGATGTACGGGTGTACGGGACGCTAACCTGGAAGATATCCGGCACTCCGTCTCCCGCCTCCGGCAGTGGCAGGTTGTCCTGCTCCGCCCCCAGCACCTCTAGAGCGATCATCATCCAGCCCGCGAAGAGGGCGCTGTGTAAGATACACACGCACACATACACATGTTTTCTAGGTACTCATGCTCAACCAGACCCCGGGCACTTTATACGTGTGTTGTATGTCTGTCTAGGTGTGTGTGTTGTTCTCAACGCCGCTCTAAGGCGCTATTGTCACATCAACATGACGTGATACTATAACAACGGCGGACGCTATAGCTGTAGGTATGTATGTATACCTGTATGTTTATATGTGTAGACATCCACAGAAATCTATAAGTGTGTACAGTATCTTATGTATGCCGTACACCGTACCTGTTCACGACGTACTTGCCGTAGTCCCCAGCGTCGTGGTGTCCGCCCACGGCGTAGATTCGGGTTCCCCCGGGAGGCTGAGGTAACCAGTACGAGCCCGTGGTGGTGTTGACCGGCAGTGTGGTGAAGTTTGGGGTCGCGCTGGGCACCGGGAACCTGCACACAGCCAGTACGACACAGTACGACAACCCCCCACACACACAGAAGACGGCACGAGCCGCGCGTTACTGGTCGCGGGGTGCTGAGGGAGGCTGGTGGGCGATGGGGATGTCGTCGCGCGGAATAGGACTGATGTGCGGAGGCGGTGTGAGGCCACATCCGGAGTCTGTTGATCTTCTACTGCCTATGTTTCCCCTGTGCCTATGTTTCCCCTGTGCCTAAGTTTCCTCTGATTGTAATAACTCAGTGCAGTCGGCGCGGGCCGATCCCATTCGGCGTCGATATGTATCGTCCTCACGTCCTCACGCTGCCTCTTCTGCGCGTAATGCACATGTGACATTACGGCAATGGACCTTGCGGGGACCGTATCGTCGGTATTGCAGCTGATAACCCCCTGATCACCCAACATGGTAGTTTACCGCGCGCGTGTATGTGTGTATGTGTGTGTATATGTGTGTATGTGTGCGCACACGTAAGCGTAAACGTAAACGTACGCAGCCTTACCTGTCCGCAAACCACGTGGGGGGGGGGTCTACAGACAACACCTCAGCATCCGTCACGTGACACGCCTCCGGCCGAGTCGCGCCCCACGGCGCCAGGTACCGGGTCGACAATGCCGTACCGCACCGCTGGCCGTACACGCCACGCGCTAGCGTGCCCAGCAGCGGCGTCAGTGCGTCAGGTCCGATGTGGAATGCATGGGACACACCCAAACCCGGGACACGTACGACATAGCGACCCGGTGTGGCAGTTGTCAGAGCCGTGAAGTTGAGGGCCCAAACGCGCTGTCCCGTGTAGAGGTCGGTGTTGTTGGGGCCGCCCGGGCTCTCGGAGGTGACGGTGGGAGTGACGAATTGCGCAGAACCTGCAGTACATGTGGGGCAAAACACACGCATGCATCCATGCGTGTATTGAATGTGTGTGTGTGTGTTTCACGCTTGCTTGCAAACCCATGATACGACAACGGTATGTAGTGTACGGCACGTACATCATGGCGATTCAATTCCCAGGGGCTCCAGGGGCGCTGCCCCAGCAACGTGCGGCCTCTTGCCTATTTAGGCATACATGGAAACGGCATGGGGAGGCACACAGGAACCCCTTGTTGCCTTATTAGGCCTACAGCCAACACTCATCAACGGCACTAGCACACTAGGTAGGTAGGCAGATGACTTAGCTATGGGCGGGGAGGGCGGGCTCTTGTAGGCCCCCCCCACCCGCATATTTACCTTCAAAGACGGTTGCACCCGTGACGGCGTCTTGTACTTGGAACCGCGTCGCATTGCCCTCCGGCGGGTCGAGCGCCACGTGCACAATGGGCGCCGAGGCAGTGGCGGAACCCAGCCAGGCGCCTAAATAAGCAACCTTGGGGCCCGATGAAAGATAGCCCACCTGCATGTGAGAGAGGGGGTAGCGCCAAGGTGAGTGAGTAAAACTAGTAGTGACGAAGCTGCAGCTCCATCTCTTGAGCGTTGTGGTTGGACGTGTGGGCCCATGTGGACGTGTGGATGCGTTTGAAAGGACTGGACTGGGCCGCAAGATGGAAGTGGCGACGGCGGTTTTATTGAACCATATATGATAAGATAAAATAATAAGCTGGAGAGCTTAGATTTACTAATGACCACTGCCCTTTTCATCATCACCCGCCCGCAAAAAAAACAACTCAATTACATCATCGCATCATGCCACCCAAGTGCAAACCCGGCAAAAGACCGGCTGCTGTTAGCCTGCGCCACACGTAAACTCCCGTTGGCAGAACGGAATGACAAAAAACCGAAATTAACAACTGCCTTTCAACTGACACATTTGCGCCGTACAACTGTGTCAACCACCTCTAAGATGGAGCCGGCCGGCTAACCTGACTAACGCGGATGTTCGTACTGAGCTGCGAGGTCTCATTGACAGGCAGTGAAAAGGTCGTCGTGGTGCCAAAGGCCGGGGCGAAGACGGTGACGGCGTATGTGGCGCCGTCTCTGAGGGGGGCGGGGAGCTGCAGAAAGACGTGGTGGCCGAAGCGCAACGGATCAAGGTAGTTGGCGGTGGCTCGCAACGCGGCGAAGATGACCCGTGATCGGTACGACACTGACACCGGAGAAATCGGGATGCTGTACGCGGGATCTGCAGACCAAGAAGCGGCACAAGAATGGGGACAGAGGGTGCATAAAGGGTAGTTAGTACAAACCGGGCCACAGCGCGACCCAAGACGTAGCCAAGGCAAGACATGAAGACGGCAGTATGTAGAATATCGGTAACGAGCGGTCACGGACGGCTAAAAGCTCTACTAGATGGACAAAAACGAGTAATCTAATTCTTATTTTGAGGGTTCAGATCCATACTTTAGGTTTTGGGGTTTTTTGGGGGCCCGGACGGCGTTTATATGCCCCATTTGCATCCCCATCATCTGCACATGTGGCTCTGTGGAAGATACACCTTCGTGAAGGTTAGGACAACAGAATGACGTGAAAGTTTAATACATTAGATGTCCACTAAAGAAGGGCAGTACCTCGTATGCCCTGGTAGGGAATAAAGGCAATGTCAGGACTATATGGACGCCACGGCGGCCGCTCGTGCGGATTTGATAGTCAGGTTCATGATGACTATCGACTACCGTAATCTGCGTGCAGTGCAAGGACGCTTAGCTAGGCACTGCTTCCGACGCTTCCTGTGCACAAGCATCCCCGTTACCTTGCGGGCTGTGAATGTTGTAATTAGAGGCTATCAGCGCATCGGCAATGCTGCTGGGCTTGGTTAAAAAGTGCACGCCAACCACCAACCGGCTTTCGTACGTGACCCACGGGACGGTCCTGTCCGGCAGGTATTGTGGAATCGAATGATGAGTAAGACACGACATGGCAACTTCAAGTATGATGCTTATTGGCGAACAGGGTTAACTGATGATAAGCTCATCCCCGCGACTCCGGACTCAGTCCGAGAACCACCAAGGCCGCCGACCATGACTATCCACCCGCGTAGCTCTGTTCTTCCAGCGCCTAAGTGAAAGGTGCTGCTATTCTATTGCTTTTTGGCATTTCTTTTTGTGCCAGGTCATAGCTTTTTGACTTCACCTGTCTTTGTCGATTTTTTCAAGAGTCAACCAAGGTGTTGATAATGCCGCAGCTGTAAGTACTGCAAATTGCCTGCAGGAGAACGATGTTTGTAGGTTTATCGAAGAAGACATCAGTCATAAACAAAAAACGTAAAGACAAGTGCTGCTCGTTGACATACCCGACCAATAAGCAGAATCCACGCGCGAAATGGATTGATGCATTTCGTGTAACAACTTTCATTCTCAAACTGGCCTATTTTCTGGCCTAGTATTTTATTAGTGACCAAGAAATAAAAGCATGGAGGAGACATAAAACAGCTTAGAAGAAGCTCCACGCATAACAAGTCACCGAGACCATTTGGCAGTTTCAGTGGTTCTTCCACTGTCGCAGTCGACCGGTTCATACGGCTAGTTACGTTACTGTTACAATCCGGTACGATCCGGTTGAAGCTACGGCGAACGGGTAACCAAATCAAAGCCAAACTCTCAAGGAAAAAGCCCAAGGTTATAAAACACTTTGGCTTGTAAGTTATGAAGCAAAAATGAATTCCTTCGTTGCGAAGGCGTCCAACCAGCTTCTTCTCTCGTCCACCAGGAAAGCGCGACGTCAGCACGTTTTCTAGCGGCTGACTGATCCCACTTGAATTCTCCCTCATATAGGCCGTCGACAAGCCAGTTAACAGGAACTCTAGTCTGGAGCTCTCCTCTGCAGCTGCCGACTCTGTTATCCATCCTCTTCGGAATCAGCACAGCACCATGAACAAACTTTTAACCCAGCCCAGCACGTGCCAGCAAGCCACAGATAACATTACAGTTGAAGGTCAGATCAGCCACCTGCACAAGTTATACAGTACCGTGACGTTGGGCACCCGCGTGACGCGGGTAAGCGACGGGATGTCGCAGGATGTCCCCAACACATTGCGTAACGTTTACAGACTACAGGTTACGACGTGCATAAACAAATCACACACGGACCAACAACTTCCCAAGCCATAAGAGGAAGCGAGGTGACGGACCGAACCACATAAGGACGCGGCCTGTAGAGGTTTCCTAATCCGGCAGATCCAGAAATTTAAATCAAGATCCACCATTGAAACGGACAAATTTGCTCTCTCCTAGCTTCTATACAATTACCCTCCAAACTTCAGCCTGGATACCTATACATGCCAACGAGCAAAGCGACAATCGGGGCATTGGACTTCAAGCCCTTGACGATATTGGGTTCCAACTGGGTCGCCTAATTTTTCAGCGTGAGCTGAATGCCCTCGTTCGGCGAAACTCCTGATGGCCGTTGAAGCGCATGGCGGTTGCGTGAAAAACACCTACACTGGTTCTACACTGCAGACACAGCATTACTCGGCTCTGGCACCCCCCCTCACCGGGGCTTCCGCTCCCATTGACAAGTACATCTGTTCCTCCACCACGCAGCTTGGCGCACCAACCGCCCTTCTCTACCCTACCTCCACACAACCCTCATCTACACTCTCTACGTGCGCCTTTACCGCAGAAAGAAAAATACCTTTTCTTCACCACGTGATCCACCACCACCACAGACCCGCAGCCCCTCCCTCCCCCATTCCTTTCCCCTCTCTCCTCTCATCCCACGAACCCCCCTGGAGTGACCACGACGGACCGCGACTTCTCCGCCAGCGCCAGCACGGCTGGACTCACGTGACCAAGTGAGTTGAAGGCCGCCACGAGGGAGGCTGCCTGATGGGGGCTCAGACGCGGAGACGACGAGGGGGATGCGGATGCGGATGCGGGCCATGGGGAAGTGCGAGCCGTGTCGTCGAACCCGGGCGAGGATGTCGTCGGGAGGGATGTCCGGGGGGGTGGTTGCTGTGAAGCTTGTTGCTGGGACAGCTCCACAGCGCGGCGTGCCAGTGCCTCCAGCGCCTCGCTGTTCCGTTGGCTGTGGGACTCCAACAGGTCCATGATACTGAGGAGCCGTACCCGTGCGACAAACAGGATTCCACGGAAACCGAATCGTCCGAGCGCAGTACCAACAACGGTTTAGGGTTTTTTAGGTTAGGACTGTAAATTAAGGGAGTGGTGTGCAATAGAGGAAAGTGGGTTTTAGCGGCGTTTTCCTGTTTTACCTGTTTTATTTCTG
>NW_003307545.1:1067198-1077191 GCF_000143455.1 Volvox carteri f. nagariensis | reverse complement strand
ACCGGCAGATGTCTTCCGCCTCCAGTCGGCTGGCGAGCTCCGCCGCACGTCGAGCCACTACGTCGCACATTTCCTCCTCCACGCCCGCGCTGCCCAACTTGCTAAGACCCGAGGCCAGCTTGCCGAGGGCCTCCGGACCGAATGCCTAAAATAATGTGGGGGGAGGGGGGTGCGCGGCCCCGGCCGGGGGGTGGGTGTGGGGGGGACCCGTTTGCTGACTGTTGCTAGGAGCAAAATTGGCGGCGGAGCCGTCTGTAAACTTTTAAGACGAGCCTCGTGGACGCGGCTTTTTTGCTTTGGGTTTTAGGGACTTTGGTTTTAAGAAAGCGAAACCCGACCAACCAACCAACCGACCAACCAACCGAACCTACGTCCTTGTTCAGGAGAGCAAAGTCTGTCACCAGTTCCTGAAGTCGGGTGAACTGCCAGCCTCCAGCTCCGGAACCACATAGCTGTCCGGCCGCGTACACCACCTCGGCTGCTGTGGTACCGTCCATATCATCCTGGTGCAGACATACGTACATACATACTTACATGTCTGTGTGAATCCACAACACCAAAACAGGGTTTGTTCTGCACATATCATTGGGAGAAAAAAGGTTCTTCCCTTCTTTTATATAGTTGTTGTTCCTTTTTTATTGTACAGATAAGAGCTGGACGAGATTTTTCCCCGTTTCTTCCCTCCACCCTACAACACACATACGTACATATATACATACATGGCACGCACACACATACACACAGATGCACAGACACACACACCTGCAGCCGCTCCACCATGGCCTCCAGCGCCTCTGCCCCCACAGACGGCTCGCGGCCCACGAAGTGGAACCGACCGAAGGCCCACAGCACCTTGGCCAAGGAGCGAGCGTCCCACTGAGGGGCCGTGTCGCGAAGACGACCTGTAACGTGTAGTTGTGTATGTACGGCAGAGGGAACAAAACCCCAACATTCCCCCGATGCAGCGTCGCCAGGACGGGGGGGAGAGGTGAGCGGGACGATGCCATAAGCAAATGGAGGAAAAGAAACGTGTTAGGGCTTATCCCCCCGGTTTAAGCTCGGGAGGCGACACGTCTCCCAAAACCCATCACTCCCTCGCTAACCCCCCTCACCCCCCACCTCTTTCTCCCCCCCCATCCCTCCTCACCCAAACCGCCACCACATCCCACCTGCAAGTGACTCCAGGAAGGGCAGGTCGTAGTAGCCACACGCGGCTACAGCCCAAGCCACATCAGACAGTTGTTGAGGGGTAAACTAGTGAAGCGAGGGAAGGGGGAAGGGAAGGGGGAAGGGCAGCGGTGTAAGCAGAGGCCGCGTGATGCCCAGCGTGCCGCGTCATGTCATATGTGGGTTCATCTACGGTCGGTACGGCAGTCACAACGTCGTACTCTGGGTAGGAAACTCGCAAGGCGTGTCCACACCACACCGCGCGGAGTCCAAACGGGATAACCGCACCTGGCAATGCCCCTTTCCGTCCACAAATTCAATTCAGTCCACAAGTTCAATTCTTCCCCTGATTTTAGTCGAGTCCTTTCTTCATTTCTCATATAGTACGGCAGAAGTACGAAAACACGGCTGTACTCTACGCACTTGATACATGCGTCCCACCACGTGCTCCACCAGTACGGCTTTGTACTGCATGTCGAAGTGGCCCACGCGAGCTAGTGCCACAGCTAGTTGAGCCACCTGTTTGGGTGGGGGATGTGGGTGGCGGTGGGTTAAGGGAGCTCCAGGCGAAGTGTGTCGCATGAAGCAACAACCTCCAGATCCTCCCGGGAACATTATTACACTTTGATTATGATACAGAAGTCGTGAAGAAGCTCTTTGCTGTTGTGTTGTTGGGCGGCAGGCGGGAAGGCGCTGAGAGGGATGTATGCATGCCGCTCATCTTTGTCAACTGCCAACCGTCCTTAACTGCCAACCGCCAACCGCGACCGAGAGGGGGGCACATCACCCACCACCATTACGGCTACCATGCCGACTTCCACCACAACCACCACCACCACTACAACCACCACCACCAACAACAACAAAACACAGCACTCAAGGGGGGGACATCATCACCTGGTTGGGTGGTAGTGTGGGCATGAGGGCCAGACATAGCGCGGACAGGTCGGGGCCGGAAAGGCGACGGAGCTGCTCCAGGGATGGGGGAGGGGGAGGGCCGCCGCTGCTGCTGCTGCTGATGATGATGATAATGATGATGATAATCCACGGTACGGCGGTACGGGGTTAAGATAAAGGCGGATACGGAGGACATGCCGGTGTCGCGGTGGCAGCGGTGTAGTGGTTCAAGTCAAAGGGTCTAACATTCTAACATTCAAGGGAGGTGTTGACAATGCGTGCGGTGGCACCAGGCCCCCCCCCCGGCGACAGACACGCGCGCGGGGCGGGAGGACGTTGTCGCGATATGTAGACAGATATGTAGCAGCGGTCGGCGGCTCTGGGCCGTGTGAGAACCTGAACTAGAGCAGCGAGACGGCCCCCGGTTCTCCACTACGTTTACTCACACAAGCCCACAAGCCCACACAACCCTCTGCACCTACCTGTTCAGCAGGTCGCCCTCCCCCTCCCCCTCCCCCTCCCCCTCCCCGCCGGCACTAGGACCGGGGCTCCGGGTAGCTCCGCCCAGGCTCCCCCCCGCGGGCTGGTCTGGGGGCCCCCCGGGGGGGCGAATGTTGAGGGCCAGGGCGGGGCTGAGGCCCCCGGCTGCGGAGGCGGTCTGAAGGATGAGGCGGTGGATGACGTCCCGTGGGTCACCCTGGGGAGAGAGGAAAGGAAATGCCGTACATGACAGAAGAAAAATAATCAACTGCCGAGGTGCAAAAAAGCACCAACAGTTTGGGGGAATGGGGGCGGGGAAATGTCATTTGGGGACAAGATGAGACGCGCGAATGTGTCGAATTGGCAGCACGTGGCGCACACACAGGGCCCACAGGGTCGCCGGCACCACGTGATGGAGGTGGAGATGAAGGTATCCGGTGGGCGAAGGGCTGAGGAAGTATAACGGAGGGAAGAGATGAGACCCCACACGTGCCCGCGCATATCCGTACAGATCCGTACAATAACTCGTACATACATTCCTTTACACTCATTCGTAAATACGCAAATACGTACCTCGTGGTCCATGGCGATGTTGACCGGGTCCGCCAGGGCGCTGGGGCCCAGGGAGTCAGGACGGGGCAGCGGTGCAGCCCCGCGACCCGTGGGTCCAATTGGCAGACCGGGACCGGGGCCATGACCATGACCCTGCGCGAGGCCTTGAGGTGGAGCTGCCCCAGTACCCCCACTCAGCATAGAGCTGCCCGAGCCATGGACAACCGCACCACCCGCCGGGGGCGGGCCCCCTCCGTGTAAGCTGGTGCTGTAGCTGCGCCACTGGTGACCCACGGGTCGTCGTCCGAGGCCGGTACCGACGGTGAAAGCTCGATAACCGATCAACAATGCAGTGCGGCTGCGGTGACAGCAGCCGGAGCTGCAGCCGGGGATATGGCTGTAAAAATAATGATACATAGAGAGAGAGGAGTATGAGGAAACATGAAAGTGGTTCAGTGTTTTGAATCTCCTTTGCCCTCTGGGTGCAATGGCAACTTAAAATCCACACAGCAAGAGAAGGCCAAACAGCATTCGAAAGAAATCTTACCTGCAGGTGCCAGCGTTAGAGCTTGTACCTGGGTGACCCACGGGTCGCACCAGGCCGCTGGCGCGACCAGGAAAGGGGAGGCCAAAGCTCGCTGCTGCACGGCCCAGCGTCATTGGCCTTGGACTGCTAGCTTGCAGCTGATGGAAGTCAGCCGGGTGCAGCAAAGGAAAGGTACCTGGCTGATGAATTACACTGGCTTGGGCGACCAGTTGTGCTGAAACTGGGCGACTCGCTGTCCTGCCGTTCTTGCCGACCGCATGGCTATTCGCGGCAGCGATGCCATTTCGCGTAGGCTGGACCGCAGGCGCAGGCGGCAGTAGTTGCTCGGGTCCGGAGCAGCAGAGAGCAGCGACTGCGGCGCTGGTGGCTGGCGCACAGGCGCAGAGGATGGCTGCCGGCTGCCCTATTGCTGTTGCTGCTGCCTGCTGCAGGAAATTCAGGCTTTGGAAGCATTTTACAGTTTGCAGCATTTTTGACCTCGTGTGTACGTGTATTAAAAAAAGATAACGAAGGTTTGGGTTGTGTAATTACTTTGCGAATTTCGTGTATTTACATGAGTCGATGGGATGGCAGCATGAGCGCCTGCCGATGACTCGGCGCACTGAAAATCTCCGCACCGTGGCCTAATCCCCTATTGTCAAAACAAGTAGTTTTGAGTACTCCGTGATGTAGGTTATATAGTCTACTCGAAGAAGCCCGCAAAACATGAAACATACTTGAATGTCCAAATCGTAAACTGTGTATTTTACGACAATGTTTGTCCCGTATGTTGAAAAGATCAACGCAGCAGCAAAAATCGAGTCCCTAGCCAAGTGTCAGGGCCTTGTAAAAGGAAAAAATACCTATGCTAAAGTCCATAAATATGAACGAAGAGGAACGCGAGAGGGGAACGGCAGGCTATCCGCCTCCAGCCGTCAAGTCCTTAGCACCTCGCTCGGCGCCCGCCGCGGCCTTGCAAACTATATATTAACCTAGCACTCGACCGAAAGCATGGCCAAGCCATACTCTAGACAGGTTGAGCCCTCTGCGTGGTTGAATACCTTGTACCGAGAATTGCGACACACGCCTTTCCCTCTCTCGCCTCTCCCCCTCTCCATTTTCGCTCCTAGTGGCACCTCGTAGTGGCTCGGCCGCCTAAGTGATATCAGCAAGATATTATATCTGTACGTCGCAGCCAGTCAGCCGCTGCTAGCAGTCGCTTTTCAATCGCCGACACAACTCCGAATGTTTTTTTCACACCCACACACACATACACACACACGCGCGCGTCTATATACCCCTTATTACCGCTAACAGCCCACCGTCGCCACTACCCCCGCTGCCTCCAGCAGTGCCATTGGCGTCTATCGCCCACACACGTACCAAGCAGCACGACAGCATACATACATACATACATATATACATTCGTACACATTCACACACATATATACACTCACGCGCGCATCACAAGACGCTATTCAATACTCATTATAAGCCCACGGCAGTAGCTGCCCTGGCTAACATAAGGCTCGGAAGCAGCACATGGAGCAAAAAAAGCGCCGTCAGGCACATACGTAAATAAAGTCAAGTAGGGAACATCAGCATTTCTTCATTCGGCTTCGGAATTATATATTATTACCTACTTCTTGTCCAATTTCATGTCAAATTAATACCCACATCCTTCATTCTCACTTCCTCGCAGCTCTTACTCATAATATTATCATGAATTATAAGTATATAATTTCATATAAAATATTTATTATGACTGATACTTGATAATTTTAACTATGAATAATATCCCACTCGGCCAGGCCGCCTGCCCACCCCACAAGCATTGTATCTCCACTACAGCGCATCGAAACGGCTATGTCGACATGCTCTCTGGGCCCCAGCCCCCTCCCTCCCCTTCCTCAAATCCCCCGCCCACCTACCTGAGGAGCCGTACTCCCCAATCAGCTCGAAAAACACACCGGCGCCCGTGCCCGCCATACACACGTTGCTGGTGTGCAAAGTGATCTTGCCGCCGCCCCCTGCCCCCCCCGCCAGCTTGCGAGCCAGGCCCGCAGCGGCGGCTGGGTCCAGCAGCCCCTCCCGCGGGGACACGGTTACATGGGCAGTGGCGGTGCCGTCTGCCAGCGTGCCCGCGTTGGCCAGGGAGGGGCCGGTGTTGCTCTGGAGGGCCCGGGATGTAGGGGTCGGGAGTGGAAGGGGTGTGAAAATAAGACAATCCGCACACGAGCACACACATACAGAAGTGGACGGTACAGCGGCAAAGCAGGCAGGAACGTAAGGAGGCAATTAGGCGGAGCAGAGTGCGTCCACATGTCTATGAGCTCATAAAGACAGCCACGCATCCAACCCGCAGAGATACATACACGCACACAAGCACATAGGGAGACGCCCAATCACGCGCAAGTCCAATCACCTTGTACTGGATGTAGGGCGTCGCATGTCCTGCGAAAAGTATTCGGCTGATCCGGCAGTCGTCCAGGTGTGTGGAGAACCAGCGCTGGCAGGGAAACACGGTCCAGTTGATGGCGCCCTTCTTGCGGATGCGGATGTACTCCAGGAACCAGTCGGGACGGCGGCCGGTGTTGTCGTGCCACACCTTGATGCGCTTAGGCAAGCCCACGTTGCGACAGGGAATCTGCGGGTGTTGTTTTTTATGTTGTTTTTTAATGTTATATTCTTGGCGGTGGTGGTGGTGGTTCGTGATTTTCTGAAAGCTACCAGGTTTCGCCAGGTGTGTTAACAGGACAGCCGAAATATGCTCCGAGCAAGTTAAGTTCGGGGGGAAGTGGTGCGCGCAGGTCACGCCACAAACCGCCTCCATCATCTCCAGCCGTTTGCATGCTGATTTGCATCCGGGCCTCATTCGAATCACCTCGCCCATACGTTTCCTCTCCATCCCCGGCCCCCCATTCAATCACAAACCCAAACTCACTCCTCAAGCCACGCTCCAGGCCACGCCCTAACATCCCATCCCCACCCCAACCTTTCTTTTCCTAGTCCCAGACCCACACCACAGAAGCAACCCATGGCCCATTCTCTCCCTCCCGCCCTCTCTCGGCCTCCTCCCCTGCGGCGACACGCTGGGGAACGTCGGCAGTTGGACGTCGGCAGCTGTCTCGTTGAGTTTGGTAGCACCATGTACTGCAGGTTTCCCCTTCCCCCGGCGGGTCCCGCAGCATACCAGGAAGAGGTCCAGTGCACCCCGGCCAAATGGCTTGACGTGCGTGTCCTTGTCCAGCAGTCGCAGCTCCCCGGAGGTATGCCCCTCCTCGTGGGGGTCGTACATCTCCAGGTACACGCGCGCATCGGTGGAGGCGCCCTGGTCGCGGGAAAGGGGGAAGACGAAGACGAACCGCAGACGAGTGAAGGAGGGAAAGGGGTTTCGGGCAAGGTGTGGGAGGCGGGGAGAGGGGAGAAGGCAAGATCCATACCTTCATCTTGCCGGTCTTGACCTCCACCTCGTAAATGGCCGTGTCCGCGTTGCGCTGCTCTAAGTAGCGACTGCGGGCCTTCTCCTCCAGCCACTGCCTGGGGTTCGGAAGGGTGCCGGAAGAGTGCCAGAAGGATGGGGTGATGGCGACATCATAATCGCTGCCTGCCATTTCCGCTACCACTCTGCCAAGCCAAGTCCATTTGGCAGTATCGGCGAGTAGGAAAGATGAAAACCAAACCAGAACGCGATCAAATTCGTTGCCCGTCCCGAATAGCCCTATGCCATCCTCACGGACTCCATACAGTATTACCCAGACAGAGCTCTGCTGTGTTGAGACCTTAACACCTTACCTCCAGTACTCGCTGTCGAAGCCCTGTGCCTTGGCCGCCAGGTCGCGCACGCTCTCCCGGAGGGCGACATTCTCGGCCATGACCTTGGAGGTCAGATGCAGCTGCGGGAGGTAGTGGTAGAGGCGGCGACGGAGTCGCATTTCCCCAGGCGAGGGCGCGTGTTTGGGTGGTCAGGTAGGCGGCTGGTTCTGGTTGCCACTTTGTTCCGTACCCTGTATGGATATTTATTGATCCCCATGGCTGCCCCCGTAGCTCACCCCTTGTTGGTTCCGCAAGTTGCTAGCGCGCAGCGTGTGCTTGAAGCAGTGGTACCACGTCTCCCGCAGCACCCGCAGCCAGAGCGTCGTCATGGAAGGCTGGGCCGATAACTTGCATTTTTTTGGCTTTTGTTGCTGTTGTGAAGATATACATGAGATGCTCATTTACATGGCCGCACGCCAGAGGTTCTTTTGGAAGTTTTAATGCATGCGCACTTCTGCACGTGGTGAGTGGCCATGTGCAAGAGTAGCTTGGCAATTTCGGCTAAGGGATTTCCGTAGGTGGCGAGGGGGAATGTGCTTACGTGTGCGTTGGATTCGCAAAGGGAGAGAGATGGTGCGGGTGACGCAGGAGACGGCTGTACGGGACAATATTTTCGAACAATTTGCGCCCCGTCAGAGCTTAGCTGATCCCGGAGCCCTGATATGTATCAATCAAGGATGGAAGGCAATAAAAGGCGAAACATTTTTCCGCAGACTAACACGGGATCGACCAGGGCGATGCCTATGTCGGGTACCGTCCCCACCCATCCTTTCCGGGGAGTCCGGCTGTGTGGTAATAGTCGTACGGGAACGCGATCGAGACAGATGTACCGAACCCTCGTGGCATTATTCTCATTTCCGGTGTAGTAAAGGCGATCCTCCGAGACATAGAACTGGAATGTCAGGGAAAGAATTGAAGGTTGCGGAGCATCATCCCAGGAGATCCACTCAACGAAGGTGTAAGCTCAACAGTTTAAAATCCAAACCGAAATTCCTGATGCTCAGCTCAGCGAAGCTACCTTGCCCCAGCTTTTCGATGGTTGGATTCGCCGTACTGGGCGGTTCTCGGAATTCCTCCGCACACAGAATTATTTCCCAAACCTCGTCTGAAGTATACAACATCAACTTGCTTGACAATTTAAATACTTCAAAATGGCTCTTTTTATGAAGGTCCAGGCCTCAAGCCTTATTGCGGGCTTTCGTCGCCTGCGCCCTGTCTCGGGTCGCCGCTCCTTGGCCGCCTCAGGCACGGTGGGCCTCAAGGCCCCTCCTTACCCACTGGATGCCCTGGTGCCTCACATGAGCAAGCAGACTTTAGAGTTGCACTGGGGCAAGCACCATCGCGCTTACGTGGATGACGCTAACAGGTATATCCCCGGCAGCTATAGTCTGGTGGAGATCCTCCTGAAAAGATGGACTGGCCCGATGGACATTAACGCCGTTTCCGAAGCCTGGAACCACACATTTTTCTGGGAGAGCATGAAGCCAAACGGTGGTGGTGCACCTACTGGCGAGCTGGCTAAGGCAATTGCGCGCGATTTCGGCAGCTTTGACAAGTTCAAGGAGGATTTTAAGGCTGCAGGCATGACCCAACTTGGCTCGGGCTGGGCCTGGCTCATTTCCGACAAGTCTGGCAAGCTCAGCATCACCCAGACGCCGAACGCCATGAACCCTCTCTTGCGGGACGAGTTAAAGCCTATCCTTACCGTGGACTTGTGGGAGCACGCCTACTACATCGACTTCCAGGACCGTCGGGAAGACTACCTAACCACCTTCATTGAAAAGTTGATCGACTGGGACGTCGTGGCTAAGCGTTACGACGCTAAGTACGGAGAATTATTTCCATGGTGTAAGTAATTATTGATGAATGAGGAAAGGAATGAATTGCCTAGTTGGTTAGCTCGGGGAGGTGGTTGGTCTATTCGTTGGCGTTTCCGATCAAAACACAGCACCATAAGCAAGGAAGAGAGCAGTAGCACGAAAGCTCGTGCCAACGCTCGTGGCAGTATGCATAAATCCCATACCTGATGGTAGCACGCCTGAAATTCGCTTTATCCGGAGACGGCGTGAATCCGGGGGGATTTGGGAACCCCATAATTTTAACTGTCTCCGTCACCGTCTGCTTCAACACCTTCGGTGTCTCTACTCGTTCCGGTTGCGCACCATATAGCCTGCAACAGGAGTTGCCGGCAGAGTGCGGAATGCTAATCATGGCGTTTTGAGTTATACCAGGGCCACTGCTGTTGATAGTTGCAATTCCAGGCCCGATTGCACCTGGTCTGGCCCTTGCTTGCCTCCGTCTGAAAGGTAACTTCCCGGCCATCCTGCTGCCGGCGCCGCCTGATTGACGGCGGTACGATGTTGACCGTGATGGTGTAGTTTGGAGGATGTGGGGCTGAGATGGTTTGCTAAGTGGTAAGGGTGGACGTCCAGATGCCGACGGAGGCCTGCCGCATGAGAGGTTTGACGTTTAACCCTTCATGCAAATAGCAGCAGGCCGCTAGATGTGCATGTGTGCCCTACCTAGGTCCACCACCAGGCCGGGATCCGCTAGGT
>NW_003307545.1:1039531-1067148 GCF_000143455.1 Volvox carteri f. nagariensis | reverse complement strand
TGCGCCCACAGCATAAACCAAAACGACACATCGTGGAATCCTCGTGCGTAGGCCATACCTACTAGATGGGCGCAAGAGTCCTGACGGCTCAGCGGACGACAGCTGCCGGGCTGGCTCAAAGGGGTCAGCTGGTGGTAGCCCCTTTGGGTGCTTGTCCTTTGAATTGAAACGACATTAGCACGTGGGTCACTCAAGGCTGGGTCACTGTCTAAAGATGGCTGGAGGCTGGGACTTCGTATCACAGCCGCACGATCTTCGGCTGACCCTGCTTCTATACCCAGGCCCAAAGATTCACGGTTATCATAATCAAGTTCATCAAAATCCATCTCCGCACCATTCACTCCACTGCTGTACCTGAGAGTGTCCCCACAACAAGGGCACCCATTTAGAGCTCCATTGGGCCAGGTGCTAAGTGTGCCCTCCGGGTAGTCGTCCACGACGCCCTGGCAGTCCATGTACAGGAGGAGTGCTTGCCGAAGGCGTTCACGAAGTGTGGTTGCCGAAACGGAAACTGGACATTTTGCTCCTAGGTGTCAAGAACCGCAGAGCAGAACGCGTCCGCACTCAGGTGCCTGCTCCTGAATGACACAAGGTCGAACAGCTGCAAGAGCGACTGGTGCCACCAGAGAACATGCTGGCCGTCTGGCTGGAGGTGGAGGTCCCACCCAGCCTTAGCGTCGGGTAGGCAGTTGAACTCTGTGGGATGCATGTTATGAAACGCCCGACAGGGTGTGCACCTGCACACAGGGACATCTACGCATATGGGTTGCTCCCAAGTAATGATGTCACAGGGCAGGTCCGCCCCCCTTCCGGGGAGCGCACGGTGCACCGGGGGCACGCCTCAGATCTGCTTCCCGCCAGGCTGCGAAGTACGCCAGCGCTGCTGCTCAGAAAGCAAGTCCGGCTCTCCGCCGCTGCTGCAAAGTCACGCACGTACGCTTCCCGCACATCTTGTGCTAACGCGGACTCTGGTCCGGGCTCTGGTTCTGGTTCCTCCTCGGCTGCGCTGAAACCGTCAGCATATTCCGATGCTTCCACGTCGTCAGCGTCTTCACGGTGAATCGGATCAAAATCTTCAAGCTCATAGGTCGCGTCGTTATCAATGTTCACCGGCTCCTCTTGCGCATTGGCACTTGGGACAGCTACGTTTGTCGAAAGGCTCGGGGGCTGGGCATTCCGAAGCTGCTTTGCTCTATCCCGTCGCCTTTTATTCCTCTTTGCTTTGGGAATGCTCTTCTTAATGGGGTCCTCGACCTTCATCAGCGAGTGAAGTTGGTAATGCAAAGCTATTATTTGTATTCACCTAACCAACAGAGCCAATTTCGCTTACTAATTGTCTACCTCGTGCAATGGGAATTTTCGTTTGAAGCATTGGTTTGCTGTAGGGCTGGGTAGTATGTGCCGTACAAACTGGTATGGTGCTGGGCCATCGGGAAGGTCGCCGGGATTTCGGGAAATCGATGGCACTAGGCGGCGCGAGTCACTCCTGGACCTTCCCTAACTGGTCGGGCGCGTCCGGTGAGGGCGCGTCAGCCACGGCGAAATGCTCCCCAGGGAAAATCGTTTGGGGAGATTCTCAGGCTCCCCAAGGGGAGAGAGCCCCGGTACAAAGGGCCCTCCCCAACGGCAGAGGTCCCCACGGCTTGGGGACGCTGCCATAGCTGCATTTACATGGCCGCAGATTAGCTGATCCCGGAGCCCAGGCAATTGTATCAATCAAGGATGGAAGGCAATAAAAGGCGAAACATTTTTCTGCAGATTAACACGGGATCGACCAGCGCGATGCCTATGTCGGGTACCGTCCCCACCCATCCTTTCCGGGGAGTCCTGCTGTGTGGTAATGGTCGTACGGGAACGCGATCGAGACAGATGTACCGAACCCTCGTGGCATTCTTCTCATTGCCGGTGTAGTAAAGGCGATCCTCCGAGACATAGAACTGCGATGTTAGGGAAAGAATTGAAGGTTGCGGAGCATCATCCCAGGAGATCCACTCAACGAAGGTGTAAACTCAACAGTTTTAAATCCAAACCGAAATTCCTGATGCTCAGCTCAGCGAAGCTACCTTGCCCCAGCTTTTCGATGGTTGGATTCGCCGTACTGGGCGGTTCTCGGAATTCCTCCGCACACAGAATTATTTCCCAAACCTCGTCTGAAGTATACAACATCAACTTGCTTCACAATTTAAATACTTCAAAATGGCTCTTTTTATGAAGGTCCAGGCCTCAAGCCTTATTGCGGGCCTTCGTCGCGGGCGCCCTGTCTCGGGTCGCCGCGCCTTGGTCACCATGGGCAAGGTGGAGCTCAAGGCCCCTCCTTACCCACTGGATGCCCTGGAGCCTCACATGAGCAAGCGGACTTTAGAGTTGCACTGGGGCAAGCACCATCGCGCTCATGTGGATAACTTGAACAAGCAGATCGAAGGCACCCCGCTTGCCGGCAAGAGTCTGGAGGAGATCTTCCTGAATATCTATAGGGGCGGTGCGTATCGGAACAATATACCGGTCTTTCACAACGCTGCCCAAGCCTGGAACCACACATTTTTCTGGGAGAGCATGAAGCCAAATGGTGGTGGTGCACCTACTGGCATGCTGGCTGAGGCAATTGCGCGCGATTTCCGTGGCTTTGACAATTTCAAGGCGTATTTTAGGCATGCAGGCATGAATCAATTCGGCTCAGGCTGGGCCTGGCTCAATACCAACGAGTCGGGCAAGCTCATGATATTCAATACGCCGGACGCCATGAACCCTCTCGTTGAGACCAAGTTAAGGCCTATCCTTACTGTGGACGTGTGGGAGCACGCCTACTACATCGACTTCCAGAACCGTCGGGAAGACTACCTAAACACCTTTATTGAGAAGTTGATCGACTGGGACGTCGTGGCCAAGCGTTACGCAGCTGCTCAGCAGTGAATGGCTTACAATCTTTCATTGCAACGAAAGATATTACTGATGAATGAGAAAAGGAATGAATCGCCTAGTTGGTTAGCTCGCAGCGCGGCGTATGGCACGATTAAATAGCCAGATGCGGCTCCGTGGCACCGAACCATCTGACAGATTTCAACGTTGAATGCAACGCTGCAAGACGACTGACTCACTTGATATCGGATGTGTGGACCTGAACCAGGTACTCCACTCGGCCGACCCGTGGGTCTCTCAAGCCGGCAGGGATGCGGATCTCCTGACCGGTTTCGGGGCCCAGCCACATGCCTAGGAAGAGGGGGGCAGCGGAAGGGAAGAGAAGAAGGTAAGCGGCCAACGGCACGCAACCATGAAACCAATCGCAATGGATTTGGCTTCAGTTCGTTCAGTCGGTTGATCGAAAATGGTGCAGGGAGGCGCTCTCTCAAGAGCTACAACCACATATTGGCGTTTGACAGACGACACACCTCCCTGCCACAGGCCTGGCCTGGCCTGACCTCCAAAAAACATCTTGCTTGGCCATATCAGGAGCACGCTCCCCTCTCTTTTCACCTCCCAGCTCCCCGCCCTTTCAAACTCTCTATCCGTCCACTTAGCCCCCTGTCCCGCAATCACATCACCCCCCGACACAGCACACACCCATTTCCTCCCCGCACCCCCCACCCCCCACCCATAGGCCGCTGGTGGGCGCCCACCGCCCCCTACTGCCTACCGCCCTCCGTATCCCCCCTCCCCCGCAACCTACCTGCCACGAAGTACGTGAGGAATGAATCGCCTAGTTGGTTAGCTCGGGGAGGTGGTTGGCCTATTCGTTGGCGTTTCCGATTGAAAGTAACCAGGAACACATCGTGAACCTGGTAATCGGATGGCAAGCTGAGTTTGACAGCTACACAGCCGATACGTTTAATGATGGTGAATGGTGCAATCCATTAGGGTAGGAACTTAGGCGTTCCGGGTTGCTTGCGCCGAATGTTTTTCGTACTCAGTAAGACCTTTTGACCCACCGCGTTTTCAGCATCACGTCGAGCTTTATCGGCATGCTTCTGATAGCTGTCCTTGGCCTTCTGAGTGAAGCGTTTGGCCCTCTCCACATATTCGTGGATGTCGCTGCAACATTTGGCAGCAGCGGGTACATTGCCTTCTTTCACACCCAGAAGATTGGGTAGGCGAGGTGTCCGGCAATCGTTGAACTGAAATGGAGTTGAACTGAAATGGAGTAGCCGTGATGGACGCCTGGTAGTTATTGATTGCGGATTCTACTATGGATAGTTTGGTATCCCAATCATCTTGTGTGGGGTTCACGTAGTTGCGCAGAACGTTTTGGAGCAGGCGGTTCATCCGCTCTGTTTGACCATCCGTTTGCGGGTGGTAAGCCGTTGACAACCTATGTTGTGTGCCACTACGGCGCATGAGTTTCCCCCCAGAATTTGCTAATAAACTGTGGACCTCAATCGGAGACGATTTTCTTTGGAAAACCGTTGCTGCGGAAGACATTGTCCATGTACAGCTGGGCTAAAGTCCTCGGCGGTCACATCATTCGTGGTGGGAGCGACCCGGCACATTTTGGAAAGCCTATCCACGAAGGTGACAATGTGGGCTCGTGTGTAGGCCATACCTACTAGATGGGTGCAAGAGTCCTGACGGCTCAGCGGACGACAGCTGCCGGGCTGGCTCAAAGGGGTCAGCTGGTGATAGCCCCTCGTGGGTGCTTGTCCTTTCAATTGAAACAACATTAGCACGTGGGTCACTCAAGGCTGGGTCACTGTCTAAAGATGGCTGGAGGCTGGGGACTTCGTATCACAGCCGCACGATCTTCGGCTGACCCTGCTTCTATACCCAGGCCCAAAGATTCACGGTTATCATAATCAAGTTCATCAAAATCCATCTTCACTTAGGACTGTTAAGATAGTGGTTCAATGTCGCGGTTAACCCCCAATCCTTGCATGGCTCGGCGCACTGAAAATCTCCACATCGTGGCCTAAAAGCCTAGCGTCAAAACAAGTCGTGTTTAGTACTCCGTGATGTAGGTTATGTAGTCTGCGAGCTCGAAAAATCCCGCAAAACATGAAACATATTGAATGTCCAACGAAACGTAAAATCGTAAAAATGTATATTTTTACGAAATGTACAAAAATCGACTCCCTATCTAATCGTTAAGTCCCTGTAAAAGGAAAAAGCACCTAACCCAAAGTCAATATTATGAACGAAGAGGAAAGCGAGAGGGGAAGGGCAGGCTATCCGCCTCCAGCCGTCAAGTCCTTAGCGCCTCGCTCGGCGCCCGCCGAGGCCTTGCAAACAATAAATAATCTAGCACGCGACCGAAAGCATGGCCAAGCCATCCTCTAGACAGGTTGAGCCCTCTGAATGGTTGAATACCTTGTGCCGAAAATTACGACACACGCCCTTCCCTCTCCCCATCTCCATTTTCACCTAAGAATGGCTCGGCCGCCTAAGTGATATCAGCAAGTTATTTGTATGTGTATATCGCAGCCAGTCAGCCGCAGCCAGCAGTCGCTTTTCGATCGCCGATTGGTCTTTTCGAACCAACATACATACATACACACACGCGCGCGCGCGCCATATTACCGCTAACAGCCCACCGTCGCCACTACCCCCGCCACGTCCAGCAGTGCCATTGGCGTCTATCGCCCACACACGTACCAAGCAGCACGACAGCATACATACATATATACATTCGTACACATACACACACATGTATACACTCACACGTGCATCACAAGACGTCATTCAATACTCCTTATAAGCCCACGGCAGTAGCTGCCCTGGCTAACATAAGGCTCGGAAGCAGCACATGGAGCAAAAAAAGCGCCGTCAGGCACATACGTACATAAAGTCAAGTAGGGAACATCAGCATTTCTTCATTCGGCTTCGGAATTATATATAATTACCTTCTTTTTGTCAATTTCATGTAAAATTAATACCCACATCCTTCATTCTCACTTCCTCGCAGCTCTTACTCATAATATTATTATAAATTATAAGTATGTAATTTCATATAAGAATTTATATGACTGATTATTCATAATTTTAACTATGAATAAAAACCCATTCGGCCGCCCATCGAAGGCGTCATCGCCGGCGCCGGCGCGGACGTCGTCGCCACCAGCACCCTCTGCCAGTTGACCTTCTTATCGATCCAGTTGTGGCAGTTGAACACGTACCGAGAGCCCGAGGGCAGGTGCACCACCTCCGCGCCGCGCAGGTGCCAGGTGGCGAACACACCAGCCCCCGTGGTACCCACACGCATCTGCAGCAGCTCTCCCAGGAAGGGAAGCCGCGGGTAGATGAAGGTGTCGGAGGAGCCACGGGCGAATTGCTGCGGGTTGGCGGTGACCATGACGGTGCCTGCGAGTGTGGGTGCGAGTGTGGGTGTGGGTGCGAGTGTGGGTGCGAGTGTGGGTGCGAGTGTGGGTGTGGGTGCGAGTGTGGGTGCGAGTGTGGGTGCGAGTGTGGGTGTGGGTGTGGACGTCGGTGTGTGGGGGGTGTGGAGAGGAGGGTTTCGGCGGCCAAGACCGACGGGCTGAGTGGCTGAGTGGTTGACAACAGAAGTCAGATGAGGCGTAGCGGCCCCGTAATACCCCCCGTGCAAAACACATAGACATAGACACATAGACATACAGACACACACACAAAAAGACACGCAAACACCGAGACCCATACAATCTACGATACATTTTCACAGAAGCACATAGCCTGTAGCTTGCCCAGGCCGCCTGCCCACCCCACAAGCGTTGTATCTCCACTACAGCGCATCGAAACGGTTATGTCGACATGCTCTCTGGGCCCCTGCCCTCCCTCCCTCCCCTTCCCTCAAACCCCCCGCCCTCCTACCTGAGGAGCCGTACTCCCCAATCAGCTCGAAAAACACACCAGCACCCGTTCCCGCCATACACACGTTGCTGGTGTGCAAAGTGATCTTGTAACCCGAGCCGCCGCCCCCTGCCCCCCCCGCCAGCTTGCGAGCCAGGCCCGCAGCGGCGGCTGGGTCCAGCAGCCCCTCCCGCGGGGACACGGTAACGTGGGCGGTGGCGGTGCCGTCTGCCAGCGTGCCCGCGTTGGCCAGGGAGGGGCCGGTGTTGCTCTGGAGGGCCCGGGATGTAGGGGTCGGGAGTGGAAGGAGGGATGGAGGTAGCGGGGTAATTAAAGCATGCCGGGTTTTAAGAGGTGGAATCGGCTCAAGAGGTGACAATGCCCTAAATGATATCGCTTCCTTTCCCTCACACCGCCTTCCCTTGGGGCCCCTCCTCACAAGCCAACTACGGGAGGTAGCACCCACCATCGCGGTGAGCAGGCGGCGTGTGAATCCGTCTCCCTTGTTCTTGGCTAGCCAGCTGTCGGACAGGAAGTAGGCTGATGCCCCGGTGGCTAGGTTGGTCACTCGGACCCAGGATAGGAACCAGGCTGTGGAGGGGAAAGGAGGGAGGAAGGGAGAGAGGTAGGGGAGGGGAGAAGGGATTGAGTTTTCGGTTCATCATCATACCTCCTCCTGCCTCTATGTCCCTCTGTCTCATCACGCGTGTGCATATGCCTACATGTCTACATGTACGTCTGTCTTGTCTTCATACGTGCGGCCCCCGGGGCTGTGTAGGGCCCCCGGGTAGCTGCACCCATACCCCGTGTACCCTGCAAACCATTTACCCATACCCAAGCTACATAAGGTGGTGTTCGAGGGCTGCTGCTAGGGAACCTGCTGGTCCTCATCACCTCCCCCACATCTCAATTGCAACACCAGCACGAGCAGCCAAAGAGCAATCGCGGGAGGTGCCAAGGGGGAACGGATCCCTAACTACATCAATCTTACCCGCCCACACCCACACCCACCCACCGGATCCCGCGCCGCTGTCATCGTGGCCGATATCAATCTGCCGGATGTCGCCCGTGTCTTGCAGTCCCCGCAATGTGAACACATCTAGCTGGTTGCGACGGAAGGGCTTGGTCGCACACACGTCGCCACACACGCCGCCGCTGCCTTCCGTACCGTCGTACTTGAGCTCCACGCGGCCTGGAAGGAGAGGCGAAGCCATCATGGGGTCATCATCCCAGGGAGACGAGACGTGAAGTGAAGTGACTTGACGTGATGTGATGTGTGATGTGGGGAACCCCCCAGGCCAAGCTAAACCCTCCCCCCCTTCCCAGTGGTCCGTTCTGTTTTTCTTACACTCTTTCCTTGGCAGCAGCTTCACTCGTTCGTGGTTCGTCTTTCCCCCTACCCGCCACTACCGCCCACCGCTCACCTGTGGAACCCAGCTCTCCGAATATGTTGATGCTGATCTTGGCGTTGGTTCCCGCCCCGAACGTGTCCCCCGTCTGCACCTCCACTCGGTAGTCGCATGGCAGGGGCGTCCACAGGTGCAGCAGGGCGGGAACACCCGGATACAGCGGACTGCAAAAGGGGGGGGGGTAGCGGGCAGCAGGAGGGAGATGGGTAGGAAGGGACGAGGAAGGGGGACAGCAGGTGGCGCCGGGAGGGAGGGGTGCAGGGAAGTGCGGAGAGGAGCTACACGCCTGGGACATACACAGCTCAACTCACTCAACAGCGGGAACCCGGCTATACCACCACAGTAATACAATACCGTCATATAAACACGCACACGCACACGTACACACACCCTTTTAACAACCACACCAACAAGGGAAATGGTGCCAGGATGTACGATAGTAGTTTCGGTTCGGTTCGGGGGAAGGACCTTTCCTTCCCCAGAAGTGGATGGTGGCCAAAAATCCATATGGTACGTACAGTGTGATCATGACCGCCACGACAACTATGACCAACCCACCGATCAACAACTCACCCTTCCGGCACGAACACAGCCTTCTCTCCGGTCGTCTCGTTGTGCACTTTGACGTAGCGAACCTCCCACGGCGCGCTGCCCGCATGCACCAGCTCCAGCTGCCGCATTGGACCCACCATCGGCAACCCCGCCAGACCAAACTCCTCCACGCGGGCGGGCTGGAATCCGTCGGAAGGCATCTCGAGCAGTTGCCGCCCTGCGACGGCGGGTTCAGCAAACAGTTGGCGGTGGTTGTCGTTCGTTGGCAGTCGTTCGTTGTTGGTTTGATGGTGAAGTACGGATCCTGCTACACCCAATAGCTGGACCGCCCATGTGAACCCCTCGTCGCCTTCCCCTGCCTTGCCTTCGTGCGGTTCCATCAACCCCCCTCCGCTTCTAAACACCCCACAACAGAAACAAAATTTCTGACCCGCCCCGCAATCCACGTATACATATACATGTATACCCCTCCCCGCCCTAGCCTCATACATCCTGGAGGTCCGCCCCTTCTCTGCCCCCACCCAATTCCCTCCTCCTGTCCAGTCCCCTCCAAACCCCCTCCTCACTACTCCCGTTCTCCCCTCTCTCCGGGTCTATACCTAGGACTGTGTCACTTCTTTCCGTCATGACGGGTTCCGAACTTCTACTACGACGTATTTCAGATTTGGAGGTGTGCCAGACCCCTGTGGCGGTGTTGTCCTTTTCTTTTTGAAAAGGCTTTTGTAGCAGCCTCCAACTCCGGGCCCCCTTCCTCCCCCTCCCCCTCACCCTCACCCGTGTGGTCCTCGGCTCCGATGATGTCCACCATGACTTGACCATCCACCATGGCCCCCTCCGGACCCAGACCAGTAGCCAGCTCCAGACGGTAGTTGGCCTTGCCCTCACCGGCAGCCGCCATGGTGGCGGTGGTGGGACCCTCAGAGCCGGTACCGCCTCCGCCGGGTCCGCCCATACCGGCCATGTTTTCGTCGAACATGGACGGTGCCGTGGTGCGGCTGGTGCCGTTCTTGGAGTCCAGCCAGGCGTTGTTGAAGTTGAAGATGTAGCGCTCGCCTGGGGGTTAGGAATGGGGAATGGGGAGAATATGTAAGGAGTCAGGAATAGGAGGTGGGGCCAGGAGGCGAGCAGGAGGGGCACAAGAGGGAGGGGAGCAGGAGAAGGGGGGGGGAGGAAGGGGCAAGGAGAGGTTGGAGAGAGAGGAGGAGAGGGAGAGGGTGAGAGGGAGTTTCCTCGTCAGGGTCCTGCTTCTCCTTCTAGGGTCCTCAGGCTCTAGGTCCCACCCGTCACCCGTCACTGTCCTCTCCCTTCCCTGCCTTCAGCGCCGCGCGGTCCGGGTAGGGCTTTTCGTCCTGGGTTTTACCCTCCACAACTCCCCCACACCTCCCCCGACATCGTCCCCCGTCGTCCTCCGGCCCCTTCCCCCTCGTCCTTCCCTGAGCTCGTGCCTGTGTTCATGTTCTCGAGCTCCACTCGCGACAGGCACCAAGCCGCTCCGAAACCCTTGTTATTGTGGCCGATGGTGAGCGCCTGAATGCGGCCCAGCTGCGGCGTGGTGAGACTGAAGGTGTCGGTGGAGCCGGTCTCGAAGGCCTCCTTGGGGGCAGGCAGAGTGTAGGGCCCGAAGGTGCCCTGGTCGCCGTGCAGCGTCACGAACACGTCCGCATCGGTGCCGGCGCCGCGCTCGTTGGCTGGGGCCCCCAGGGGGCAGGGAGGGTTTTGGGGGTTTAGCGGTGAACGGGTCGCGAGGGAAAGGAGAGTCGGAGCCTCCCCAAAAAAACAAAACCGACACACATGTACACACACGTATACACACCTACAGACGCGTATAGCGAGGCACTTGTCGTGTGGCCAATGTCCGGCCCGATGTCACTGAGGTACGATGAAAGGACATAACCACCCATGCATGCATGCGCGCACACAAACGCTACTAGTACTCTTCTTATCGCGGCTCAGCATGTCTCCTAGCGCCACCATCACCACCACTATCACCGGCAGCACTATCACCGGCCGCACTATCACCACCACCGCCTCACCTGTGACAACGATCAGTCGCCAGTTGACCGCGTTGTCGCCGGGGGCGGCTCCCCTGCTGGGGTACAGGTCCCGCTCGATGGCGCCATCGTCCTCCGCACGGTCAAACCACCTGACACACAATGGGGGTGTGCGTGATGCACAAGTTGGTAGTTGGAAGTTGGATCCCCAACCTGGTCGCCGACCCGGCCGCCAACCTGACCGCTAAGGAAAGCCCTCCCATCTCATAAAGTAGTAGTAGGTGTGGTAGTGGTAGTGGGTGTGGGTGTGGGTGTGGTGAGTTATTCGCAGCTCTGGTCCGGCACCGGCAGGGTACTACTGGTAGTGCTGCCACTGCCTACCTAGCTCCCCCGCTAAGCCTCACCAGCCCCGACCACAGCCCCACAGCCCCCCAGCAGAGGCCTGTCCCCACCCAGCCGCACCTGTTCACGTCGAACACCACCATCTGGCCCGTGGTGAGGTTCTCCACCACCACACGCTGCAGGTGCCAGCCCGCACCCAGGCCGGTGCCGTCGTGGCCGATGCGGATTTTGCGCAGGTTGCCCACGTTCTTGTCCTCGAACAGGAACACGTCCGTGTTGCCGCGCTCGAAATCGTTCCTGGGCGGCGGCGGTAGTGAGGTGCCAGGGTGTCATGAGAGGGTAGGTATCAGGTGCGTGTTTGGGCCGGGTTGGGGACTTCCAAGTCGGGATCGGACGTCAGGACGTGAGGACATGAGCGCACCAGGTCAGACCCGATACACACACATATATTTTCCTCCCTCATCCCCCCCATGTTGCGCCCGCCACTCACTTCCCCGGGTTGTCCAGCTTGATTCGGCCCGTCTCCCCCTCCTCCCCGAACAGCTGGATGAACACGTTGGCATCCGTGCCCGCACCCCGCAGGTTGGAGGTGGTGATGCTGACGCGGTAACGCGCCTTGAAAGAACGCGGGTCCCTGTACGATACCGGCAGCCGGCGGCGGATGAGGCCGTCGTCCTCCTTGGTGTCGAGCCAGCGACCGCAAGGGAAGTAGTAGATCTGAAGGGGATGAGGTGTGGGGAGGTGTGGGGAGGTGGGGGTGGGGTGGGGTGGTGGGGGTGGGGGTGGGGGAGGGGGTTGAGGGGGACAAATGTTCAAGGGGTGGAATGTCGGGGAGGGGGAAGGGTCAGGAGGAGGACCCATGTGCTGGTGCTGGTGCTGGTGCTGGTGCTGGTGCTGGTGCTGGTGCTGGTGCTGGTGCTGGTGCTGGTGCTGGTGCTGGTGCTGGTGCTGGTGCTGGTGCTGGTCATGGTCGGAGGAGAACTGTTGTTCTGCCATGGATGGCACTTTAAGTTATTTACCACGGGATGCGTCCTTGCGTCCTTTCCCTTCGTTACCTAGGAACTCCGGCGCCCTGCACACGCATACACACACATCTGGCAACTAACCCCTCCGCCGTCCCCACGCGACGCCGCTCTCGCTGCCACTTGCCTTGCCGGTGGCGCTGCTGTGCACCTCCACAAAGTCCAGGTGCCATCCCGCTCCGAAACCTGAACCGTCATGCCAGATTTCCAACTCCGTCAGGTCGCCCAGGTCCGGCATCTTGAAAGCAAAGGTGTCCGATTTTCCCTGTCCATATGCACGTACAAGTATATGAATACAGAACAAAGAAGATAACGAAAGAGAGAGATTACGACACGCACCTAGCTATGACCAACATGTCTGACCATTAGAGGTCCGGTATAATTGTAAACTAACTGCTAACCGCCAACCGCCAGTCGTTTTACCTGCTCAAACAAATTACCCTTGCCCTTGAGCTCCCGTACGCCACTGCGGCTCTTGGTGCCGTACATCTCGATACACACGTTGGCGTCGGTTCCCGCGCCCTTGATGTCGGATGTGTGTGTAGTGACCGTGTAAGTGACCAGGGCGGCCCGTGGGTCGGTGTCGGAAGCCGACAAAATCCGCTCCAGCCCCGACTTCTTATCCAGCCACTGGCCGCAGTAGAAGTACCAGGTGCGCTTTCGGGCCTTATTGGTAATCTATTTATGCGACGGGCGCGACAGTGTGGCAGGTATAGGGCGGGAGAAGCAAAGCGCGAGGGTGGAGGAGCACGGGGGGGAGGGGATAAAGGTGGGTGACAGGCCACGGAGGGGACAGGAGGTTAGAAAGAAGACGCGACAAAGGGAGAGGGGGGGGAAAGCGAGTGTCAGGGAGGACTGGTGCGGAGGGGGGAAATGGTTATTGGGACGCTAGTAGAAAGACGAAAGGGGGCCGGCGGGTATGGCAAAGTCTAGAAGCTCGACGGCGCCTCTTCAAACGCCTCTTCAAACGTGTACCAGAGGGCCAATCCGCCCGACAGCTGACTCCTGTCATGTCCGGAGAAGTGCGGAGAACCCGATTCCATTTCACCTTTTCCCACATCACCTCAGATCACGCAAAAAGGGCATACCTCCCGCAACCCCCAACAAGATGCAGTGTACACCCACAATGACGATTTCGCAGTGCCAGGCCGCTCCGAAACCCTTATTGTCGTGGTACAACCGGATCTTTTGCAGATCGCCGCAATCCGGAGCCCGAACGTTGAACACGTCGGTATCGCCCGCTTCAAAATTATTCTTCGGGTTGTCAAGTCGTAAAGGTCCCGCCTCGCCTTCCGTGCCGTACATCTGGACGTACACGTTGGCGTCGGTGCCCGCTCCAGGTATGTCTGACGTCACCACAACAATTTCGTAATCCACGTTCAGGTCTGGTACGTCGCCGGGGAAGAGATCTCGCTCGATTTGGAAATCTTCGTCTGATTTGCTGAACCAACGGTTGGCGGGGAAGATGCGGTGTTCGCCAGTCTTGAGGTTGGTCACCTCCACGCGGTTGAGGTGCCAGGCGGGCCCTATGCCCGAATTGTCGTGGCCGATACGGATCTTCTTCATCGGGCCCACATCGCGGCCGGCAATCTGATCAGGTGGGTATCAGATGATTTAGCGGCAGAGGACGGGTTTGGGTTTGGGTTGGGGGGCAATGCGGGGGGCCGGAGGGTGAAGTACGTCCCGCGGTGTCCATGCAGATACGGTAACCGGGGTAAACACCGGCAGGGGAACCCGGGGATCCGGTCGGTGTGTTTTTCCAGTGGGCCATTCGTTCCCACCCCAATTACCCAATAACCCAAGCCGCAGCTTGCTGCCACCCAGTTCCTTGTCAAGTTCACACGGTACAGGCGACTTATAGACGGCCCCCGCCCCGCCCCGCCCCGCCCTAAGACCCACTGTGAAGGTGTCCGACTGGGCTCGTTCGAAGTCGTTGCCCTTGTTGTTAAGCAGTGTGCGGCCCGTGCTGGTGCCGTTGACTCCGAAGATGTCGATGAACACGTTGGCGTCGGTGCCCGCACCCGCCCGGTCGCTGGTAACCACCAGCACCTGAAGAGGGAAGGGTGGCGGGGTGAGGTGAGGTGAGGTGAGGTGAGGTGAGGTGAGGTGAGGTGAGGTGAGGTGAGGTGAGGTGAGGTGAGGTGAGGTGAGGTGAGGTGAGGTGAGGTGAGGTGAGGTGAGGTGAGGTGAGGTGAGGTGAGGTGAGGTGAGGTGAGGTGAGGTGAGGTGAGGTGAGGTGAGGTGAGGTGAGGTGAGGTCACGGCCAAATCCAACCCCAACCCCTACTGCTACTGAAGAGCGTAGGCGTAACGCCTGCGGCAAGGCCTCGTGTCCGTTCGACTCCCCAATCCCTGACACATGCCCACCCTCCGAACACCCCTTGTAGTTGGTTCTTCTTTGGGTTCTTTGGGTTTTTTGTACACTATATGCTGCATGCATCAATGGCAAGTTTACGAAAATCCAGCTGGTGAAGAAGTTACTGTAATCCAACTAACATTATCCCCCTTTCCCCACCTTGTAGTTGGTTCTCTTGTTGGCAGGGTTCTCCAGGGACGCCGGCAGCACCCGCTCCAGGCGGCAGTCCTCCTCCGTAGAGCTCAGCCAGGCGTTGCAGTCAAAATACCAGGTCTGCGGAAAGGGGGGGAGAGGGAGGGGCGTTCGCGTGAGAAGGTGGATCGTCGGGGTGTGTGTGAGGGGAGACGAACCACGAACGAGTGAAGCTGAAGCTGAAGCTGATGCTGTAAAAGGGGGTGATGGGAGCAAAAGAAGAAGAGGAGAAGACAGGTGCGCACACTTCAGTTGCGATGTCGGAGGTCGGTGGGAGGGTCCATATTTTGACGTTTCGTTACATCACCCAATTGATCCCATTTATTGAGTAGAGATGGCAACTATTGCCGTGGCGTCTGTCTGTGGTGGCCCTAACATCACCACTGATTTACCCACCCACAACGAAGTCATGTCCAAGTTCATAGCTCCCACTTAAATACATACCGCTATACACATATATATATATACTTCCCAAACCCTGCAACCCGTCTCACCCCGCACCTCCTCACCATCCCCGCACACCGCTTCCCCCCTCATCCCCCTCATCCCCCCCATCCCCCTCATCCCCCCCATCCCCTGTTCCCCGTCCGCACCACTCCGGTTGCGCTGTCGAATGCCTCGATGTACTCCAGGTGCCATGACGACCCCAGGCCAGTGTCGTCATGCCCCACCAGCATCTCCCGCAGGGGGCCCAGATGGCGGCATGTGACGGTGAAGTCGTCCAGGCAATTGCGCTCGAAGTTATTGAGCTTGCGGTTCTTCAGGAACGTCTTGCCTGTGTGTGTGTGTATGGTGGGTGTAGTGGGGCATATCTGTATTACGGGGTGGGGGGGGGGATTGTGCTGGGCTGGGCGGGGTGATCGATTTAAAGAAAGTTGACTGTTGTGTTGTTGTGAGAAATGGGGCCGGTCCGTGTGCTTCACGAATGTTCGCAGCTAGCATTGTTTTGTCAAGGCTTGTACATGGCTGGAGGGCAAACGGGTTTTAAACTTTGGTTTTAGCGAGGAGACGCGTTTATGTGTGGGGGAGCACGTGTGGGGGAGCACGGAGGCACGTACGGCATCGGTACCCCAGCCCAACCGATCCGACCAACCCCGTGACCCCCCCCCTCCCTACCCGGTTATAAAGGCCGACGAGAGTACCTCTTCCATTGAACCATGATGATGATTTCCCCACCCCCTCTTTGCCCTCCCCGCCCTCTCTCTCTCCCCCGTCCCCCCCCCCCCCCCACACAACCCCCCTAATTCCCCCCACCTGTGGACCCCAGCTCCCCCCGCAGGTCGATGTACACGTTGGCGTCAGTTCCCGCACCGGGCCGGTCGCTGGTCTTGACTCGCAGCTTGTACGTCACCCGGCTGTTGCGGGGGTCCTGGGACGGTACGCATGTGCAGTGCAGTGCAGTGCAGTGCGTGGGTGGGTGAGGTGCAACAGAAAGGGAGCAACTCTTTTTTAAAACTATTTTCGATTTTTTTAAGATATTTTATTCTTTGGCTCTTATCTGTTTGTTTATTTTCAAACATATCTTTAAGTGCTTATTTAAAGATCATGAATGTAACAGAATTAATAAAAAATAAAGTATATCACAAGATTTTTGATAAAAGACAAGGCTACGACGACGACGACGACGACGATGATGGATAAGAAGCATGGTGCGGGTGAAAAGAACGACGGAACGGGAACAGTGACCCACCGGACGCCCGCACGTAAGCAGCAGCAGCGCACGTGCCACGTCCCCTGCCGCGGCTCCCCTTCCCCTCAAACCTTCCGCTTCCTCTTCCTCTTCCTCCTCCTCCTCCAGTTTCGCCTGGGCCTCTGCGCCCTTCCCTCCCTCCCTCCCTCCCTCCCTCCCTATTCTTTCTCGCCCCTGTTCTTGCCTGCAGTGATGCCTCCAGTACTCGCTCCGTGCGGCCATCTCCCTCCTTGGTGTCCAGCCACTGATTGCACTCGAAGTACCAGGTCTGGGAAATGGGTGAAGGCGTATTTGCCGAGGTAGGTGGGGCAAGCAGCTCAGAGCAGGGAAGCGTTAGGTGGTAGAGAAGGAAGGTTGGGAGGGCACGGGAAGGCAGAAAAACAGATCCCTAACGATGCAATACGCGTATGTATGTGTGTATGGAAGAAAGGAAGGGCACTAAAGGCGAAGTGCAGCATAAGCAGAACAAAGTGAAGTCACTCGTGTGTGTGCGCGTGTGATTGTGTGTGTTTAAATCGAACTTAGCCGGGTAGATCTAAAGGTTGCGTGTGAGAATGTGCGTGTACACCCACATATGCGCACTCACATATTCACTCACATACATACGTACACACGTACCTGGTTCGTTCACATACATACACATACATACATACGTACACACGTACCTGGTTCGTTCACATACATACGTACACACGTACACACGTACCTGGTTCGTGGCGGGGTCGGTCACCTCGGCCTGCTCCAGGTGCCACCCGGGCCCTATGCCGGTGTTATCGTGGCCGATTACCATCTCCCGCAGACCGCCCAAATCCTCAGCCTTGACCTCGAACTCGTCAGACTGCATTGATAAATAAAATAGGATGATGTCGCCGCAGGGACAGGCAACAAGAAAAGTATCCATAGCACAGTACCAGATACGCAAGGGGGAGGTGGAGGGGGACAATGGCAAAGAGCGAGGAGGGGCGGAGAGGGCCGCAAGCGCGGGGAGGTGTGGGTTGAGTGGGTGAGGGAAAGACAAGAGGGGGGGGATGAGCGCGATGGATGGGATTCAACAGCCCGTCTGGGCCCAAACACCATACAGTATATGAAACGCCTCCCCCAAACAAAGCAGAGTCGCTGTAACCTGACCTGCCCACGCAACTCCGCCCTCTAAGCCAGTTCGGTGTGGTGTGGTGTGGTGTGGTGTGGTGTGGTGTGGTGTGGTGTGGTGTGGTGTGGGACACACACATATACAAACGCATATCTGATACACGATGCCCCGACCGTATCCAGCCGTACCTTGCCCCTTTCAAAGCAGTTGACCGCCCGGCTCCGGAGCTGATGACGTGGAGTGCCCCCCCGAGTGCCTCGCAGCTCGCAGTACACGTTGGCGTCCGTACCGGCTCCCGGGAGGTCCGAGGTACGAACCACCACCTATACACAAAACAACACACACGCAGCCAGGTAGGGTAGGGGGAAGGAAGGGAGCGTGAGAAGGACGCGGGAGGTAAAAGGAAGGACGAAGGTATCGACTTCGTTATGGGAATACATGGCTTAGAACTACACAGCAAAAAATGAATAAATGTACACGACGGGAAGTATGGGCTGGGCTGGGCTGGGCTGGGCGGAAGGCAGGTCCAAGCGCAAGTCATTGCAGAGGTCAGCATTCCTTCCTACAGATCTGCTTACATACGACGTGCTTACAACGACGACACGCTGTACACGACGTTTCACAAATTCATAGGTTCACCTTGCGATTTTCGTGTACGTTCTTATTACATCCTCGCGTGCTTCCCTGCCGTACGTCGTACCTACCTTGTATGTCTTCTGGTCGGCTTTGGGGTCCCGTAGCCCCGCCTTTATCTCCGCCATGGGGTTGGAGGGGCCCAGCCAGTTGCAGAACTGGAAGTAGTACTTCTCACCTGGAAATAATGGGAACCCGAAAACATTGAAGGGCCGGACAGGGCAGGGGAAGGAAATGCGGAAGAAAGTGCGGGAATGAAGGAAAGAAGGAAGGAAAGAAAGAAGGAAGGAAGGAAAGAAGGGAGCTTCTGCCCGTTAAAACAGGCCACCTCAAAGCTGACGGCAACATGAACACGTTTTCGCTTCTCTCATAGCACAGTTTTACCAGTTAAAAACGCTTCACATATATACGCACATCCATATACGCACGCCCACATCCACCCAGCCACCCCACCAACAAGCTTTCATACATACCGCCTCTTATATAGCAGCTCTCACCTGTGGGTGCCGTGACCACGATCATGTCCAGATGCCACGGCTTTCCTTTGCCGTCATGCCACACGCGCACAGACCTCAAGGGTCCCAAAGGCTGGCACACCACCTTGAAGTCATCCACCTGCGGCCGTGGTGCAGGGTAGCAGGGCAGTAGGGGTGGGGCGGACGTTGAACAGAGGAGTAACGGGGGGGATGTTATTGAGGTTGGAGTCGGGATTGGGGAGCACACACATTGAGGGGACAGTGAGACAGTCCGGAGAGTGAGAAATCTTGATGGAGCTATGACGGACATCGCGCTGAACTTTCCTCCTCCTGCTTCCCTCCTCTTACCACCGCCCGCTCCTTTCCTGCCGTATCTTCTCTTCTTTTCTCCTCTTGCTTTCCTCTTGCTTTCCTCTTGCTTCCTCTCCTCCTCCTGCTTCCCTCCTCTTACCACCACCCGCCCAGCCAGTCCCCCCGCCAGCCGCACACCTGCGCCCTCTCGAACGTGTCCTTGCTGGTGTCAATAAGCGCCTGACGGCCACTGGTCAGCTCGTCACCGACCAGCTCAATCCATACACCCGCATCAGTGCCCGCGTTCCTGAGCAAGCATGGGGGGGAACGGGGAGCGGGGGATGGACGGCACCAAGGTGAGGTGTTGGGGAGATGCAAACCAAAAAAAAGCCCTCACGACGCAGCCCTCACCACGGCAGGACAGTAATGAAGCACACACAAAATGGTATCGCAGGGCTTCTAGCACACGGAACGGCTCATAATGTAGGTATTGTTTCGCAGCGCTGCGTGGTAGAATTCGCAGCGTGGTGTATGGCACGATTAGATAGCCAGATGCGGCTCCGTGGCACCGAACCATCTGACAGATTTCAACGTTGAATGCAACGCTGCAAGACGACTGACTCACTTGATATCGGATGTGTGGACCTGAACCAGGTACTCCACTCGGCCGACCCGTGGGTCTCTCAAGCCGGCAGGGATGCGGATCTCCAGACCGGTTTCGGGGCCCAGCCACATGCCTAGGAAGAGGGGGGCAGCGGAAGGGAAGAGAAGAAGGTAAAATCGGCCACCGGCACGCAACCATGAAACCAATCGCAATGGATTTGGCTTCAGTTCGTTCAGTCGGTTGATCGAAAATGGTGCAGGGAGGCGCTCTCTCAAGAGCTACAACCACATGTTGGCGTTTGACAGACGACAAACCTCCCTGCCACAGCCTGGCCTGGCCTGACCTCCAAAACACATCTTGCTTGGCCATATCAGGAGCACGCTCCCCTCTCTTTTCACCTCCCAGCTCCCCGCCCTTTCAAACTCTCTATCCGTCCACTTAGCCCCCTGTCCCGCAATCACATCACCCCCCGACACAGCACACACCCATTTCCTCCCCGCACCCCCCACCCCCCACCCATAGGCCGCTGGTGGGCGCCCACCGCCCCCTACTGCCTACCGCCCTCCGTATCCCCCCTCCCCCGCAACCTACCTGCCACGAAGTACGTGAGGGGTATGTTCTCGGAGGCCAGGTCCGCAAAGTCCATGAACCAGGTGGGCTTGCGACTGGTGCCGTCACTGCGAACCAGCAGGAACAACGGCCGGCCCACATCGGGCAGCATCAGCTCGAAGGTATCCACCTGGGCTCGCTCAAAGGTGTCGTAGTTGGCCACCAGGGGCACGTAGCCGCTCTCCCCGCGGTCGCCCTGAAGGTTGATGCTGATGTTGGCGTCCGTGCCGGCGTTCTTCAAATCACCCGTGTACACCTGTCCGCGCGCGTGAAGGAGTGCACGTGCATGTGCATGTACGTGTGCACGTTTGTACGTGTGTCAGGAGAGCGCGGACGGGGACGGAGGGGAAGCCATACACAGAAAAAAAACACAAAACAAACTGCTGGATTCGGCCGAGCAGGGGGAAGGGTATTATTGTTTTTTTAGAGGGTGCAAACACGGACGGGGGCGGAGGAAGCCCGTGTCGTGCCGTGATGTGTAGTGCAGGGTTTTGGACAGACCTGCGTGGGTTTGGCTGTGTGTTCAGGCCAGGTCGAGTGCGCAACTCTAGGCCGAATAAAGCCCCACGGGTTGTATCCCCTACGTGTAGGTGGGTACAGCCATGCTTTCAAATCGAAAAAAAAGAACTGGACGGGCAACCAACAACCACTCTACCCTCACCCGAAGTGTGTACGGTATCTTGACCGCCTCGTCCGTACGCTTGCCCGGGTAGAGCTCCTTCACGAAGCCGGCGTCCTTGTCAAACCAGGCCCTGACGCATGCACATGCCACGGCGCCACAGACAGACGACAGCGCGGAATTCATATGCAAGAAGCACGTTTGCGAGGCGGGGAAACGGGGAAAAAGAATGGGGGGAAAGGGAAAGGGTTGGGTGGACTTGCGGGAAACCCTAAGTCGGGGGCGAGACAATATCCCGCCCAAAATCCCCAAATCCCGTCCACCCAACCCGAAGTCGAACCTCCACCACCTCACCCACCTACCTGCACGGAAAGTACACCGCCGCCTCCGGGTCCGTTACTGCAGGATCCCGCCAGACATCGATGTGGTGCAGGTGCCACAGCGGTCGCATGCCGCTGCCGTCGCACGTGACCCGCAGACACAGCAGCTCTCCCAAATCGAGGGCATCCAGGATGAAGGTATCCGTGGCGCCACGCTCGAAGGCCGCAGGGTTGTCCAGATGTACGGGGCCCAGCTGGCCTGCTGCGCCGATGAGTTCCAGGTATACCTTGCTCTCAGTACCAGCACCCTGGCGGTCGGGTTGAGAGAGGGGTCGCGGATTTGGACTTGAGAGCATGGTATCCGTGAAAGGAAAGAAGTAGTTCGTGAATAGCAACGGTTGCGAAGGGGAGAAACAGGAGGAGGAGGAACAGGTGAACAGGTCCTGGTCCTGGTTATGTTCCTCCACGCCGTGCTAAAAAGTATTTTTCGAGAGACACGTACTTTGATGTCCGACGTCGTGACGGCCACCTTGTAATGTACGATTGGCGGCAGGTCGCCGCCTGGCAGCAGCTCGACGGCTGGGTGTACGGCACGGTCGGGGTCTTGAAGCCAGCGGTTGCAGATAAACACGGTGGTCTGGGTGGTGAGAGGGTGCCACGGGGGGGTTTGGAGACGTGATACACCAGTATCAGCGCCACACGAAGGGGAGTACGAGGAGGAGGAGGGAGTGCAAACGGCTGTAAGAGGTGTTCATGGATCGCAGATAGAAGGCGGTGTCCCCGTCAGCCTGTGAGCCCTTTGACACGAAACACACCGCCTCAGGCGGTCTCACACCCTAACGCCCCGGTCTAACAAACAACCCCCCACGTATGCATGCACGCACAAGCGCACAAGCACACACACACGGGGCCGTTTCTCCGTCTGCCGCACCTCCGGCTCCTCTGGGTGTGTGCTGGTGACCACCACCTTGAGCAGAAACCAGGCCCTGTCCGTAGCGAGACGGTGGCGTAGTGGGAGAGGCCGGGGGTTTAAAAGGTTTAGAGGCCGGGGGTTCGCAGGCGGAATAGGGTGCGGGCGGACTGATAGGGAATAGGAGAGGTTCGGATGATGAAGGGTCACGTGGGATGGAAAAGGGTGGTCACGCGGCTCGGATATGTATATTATATTTTCATAATTACTTTATTTTATTTTTCATAAAGTTAACTTTTTCTTGTTTTTATATTTCCACATATCATATCATATCGTATTACATTCCGCCATTCCTTTCCCCCCACTCCCAGGTGGACACTCACGGGTTCTTTCCAGTGTTGTCGTGAGACACCAGCATCCGCCGTAGCTTGCCCAGCCGCCGCATGCGGAACGTGAAAGCGTCGATGCCGCCGCGCTCAAACGCCTCCAGTGCCGCGTCCACACGCACCCGCCCGCTGTCGCCACGCTCGCCCGTGAGCACGAAGCTGACGGTGGCGTCAGTGCCCGCGCCACGCACATCGCCTGTGTGGAACTCCAGCTGCAGGATGGGCCAGCAGCGACAGCATGAGGAAATTTTGATTTGCGCTATCTACACGGAGCGCAATTTCCGTTGTGTGCTAATGTACTGCGTCATGACACACGGCATGCACACGTATGGCGCGGGCATGACGGCTCGCATGGCACATTCCCTTTTCCCCCCTCCCCTTTTCCTGCTGAGTTCGGATTCTGGCACAAGGGATGGATATACACCGGCATTAAAATAACTTTTCTCCTCTCCCCACGGAGACATGGAGCAGTATACATTAGCAACACAGGATTGTCAAAATATTGTTATTGTATACTGTTCCACATTTTTATCCGACCCACGGATAGATGGTCTTACCCGGTAGTCCGTCATCTCCAACCGGGGGTCTTCACCACCAGGCTTCAACGTGCGCTGCAGCACCCCCTCCGGTGCGCCGCTATCCGGGTCGGGATGGCCCAGACCGATCCACTTATTGCACACGAAGCGCGTAATCGGTGGCGGCGGTGGCGGCGAAGGCGACGGCCGCGACGGTGAGGGGGGGAACAGGGCGGCAAGCCGACCTCGCACCGGCGACTTGTCGTCCTCGTCTTCCTCGTGTAGGTGTGGGTCCGGCTCCTCCACAACTTCCACCATCATGAGGTGCCAGTCGGGACTGTCGCCCTTGTTGTTGTGGCCGATAGTCAGGGCGCGCAGCTTGCCCACGTAGGGCAGCTCAAGCCTGGTTGTGTGAGTGAGAGAGAGTGTATGTGTGTGTGTGTTGTGTGTGTGTGTGTGTGTGTGAGAGAGAGTGAGTGTGTGTGTGAGAGAGAGAGAGAGTGTGTGTGTGTGTATGCGTGTGAGTGGTTGGATGGATGGGGGATCAAGGCCGGGCAGTGGATACCCCCACACCAGCGCGACAGTCATGCTTCATTCCCACATCCGCTCGTTCGCAACCCCATCACATGTTCGCGACCCATGTGTTAACTTACCCACGTGCACGCCCTTCCTCTCACTTTTTCCTCCTCTCTGCCCCAACCCTTAGCACGCCCCTCTTACCTGAACACGTCGGCCTGGCCCCGCTCAAAGTGCTCCAGCTGGGAAGGAAGGACCGTGGCGGGCGTGTCGCCGTGCTCGCCGTGCAGTACGACAAACACGTCGGCTGGTGGGCAGTGGCAGAAGATGGGTGGAAGCAAAGAGGGCAAAGACGTGCAGATTTTGTGGCAGATTCAAAAACCTTTATCCTTCATCCCCCTAACCGGGAATTCCCCCCCTCTTTTGGACCTTGGATCTCGAGCCCCCTGGACAGAAAGGTCCATTAGATGCCAATGCCAACTGCACGTTCTCGCAGAATCCCAGGAAAAAAAACAGAAAAAACACAGTATACCCCGGAAAAACGATCAGCATGCACGAATCTCCAAACGCAACGCACAAACCCTGAGACGGTATGCGTACCACAGGAACAACAACAACAACAACAACAGCAGCAGCAGCAGCAGCAGCAGGAGCACCTTAACAAGCGTGTGGCGCTGCAGACAGCTGGCTGGCTAACGCTCGTCCCTCAGTGCCCCTCGGGGCCCCCAACCGGTGGTCCTTACCGTCCGTCCCTGCGCCCCGGATGTCACTGGTGTACACGTAGAACACGTAGGCGGCCATACGCAGCAGGGAGCTACGGGGAAACGAGGGCGGCCCGAGACAACAACCAGGGGGTTAGCACGGGGTTGGATGGGAAACAGGGGGAAGGGAGGGCGGGGTGGAGAAGGGTGGGCGGAATGGGTGAGTTGTGGCTGGCTGTGAGTAATGGCTGGCTCATACATCCTCCCTGCCGCGTTGCCACTCACCAGCTCCGTTTCTACTATACCCCCTTTCCCGTGCTCGCCTTCTCTTCGAACATTTCAGGCAGACAGGCAAGTACCCAGCCCAGTCATCACATGCCCGCACTCACTCCGCCGCCTGCAGGGTTCTCTCCAGGGCTCCGTCGCCCACCCGCGTGTCGAACCACATGCGGCAGGGGAACAGGTACGTGACGTTGGTCTTTAGGTTGGTCACCGTTACGTGGTCCAGGTGCCAGCTGGCGCCCTGGCCCGTGTTGTCGTGGCCGATGGTGATCTGCGTAGTGGCAGCGGGGAAGAAGGGGGAGGCGACGAAGGCAGAGGCGGTGAAGTAAGTGGCGGTGGCGGCAGCGGCGAAAAGGGTTAGCAACACATACATACATACATATATGCATACAAGTTCAGGCACTACTGGTAACGCACACACCGATGCCCCCGGAGGTTCCAGGATCGAGACCTGTCAGGGTCGAAAATCCATACTTCCCATGGTGGAAGGTAAGAATGCCCCTAGTCGATGGGCGGTGATGACCGGGGATAAAGTTGACCTAGGAGCTGACCAGGAATGAAGTTTAGCCACCGTTGATCCGGCGAATTCAGTTGGGTGCCGGTGGTGGGTGCTGAACCAGAGCGATCCACTGAGACGTCGGCTAGGGTGACTGGATGAGGGTGCCCCGAAATACCGGGGAAGGCAGGGTTTCGCCGGCTAGCGGCCACGGGTGAAGATATGCCCCCCTGTCCCACACATCATACATACTTACATACATGCACCCCTCTTAACTCTACCCACTTCACCCCCTGCTGACTACCCTCCCCATCAACTCGCGTGCTTCCTCAGCTCCGCAGCTCCACTCTCACTCATGCAGGCCACCCCACCCCACCCCAAGTCACCAAGAAGTCCCTCCAGGGGGGGCCCGCACACAAAACCCTACCTCCAACAAGTCACCCAGGTCCTCGTCGTCGATGATGAAGTCGTTCACCATGCCCCTGACCAAAGACAAGGAAAGGCGGAGGAAAGAGGTAAAGGCAGGTGAAGCGGGCCAAGGTGAAGTGAGGGGGCCGCCCTGGAACGATCTAAAACCACGGGCCTAAGGAACGTGAAAATGCGACGTCGGGGGAACAGGCAGCCCACCCCCCCATATCACCCAGATCTCAGCGTCGGTATATTGTCCACCCAGATCTCACCGCCATACCGCGTGAAATACGCGCCATGTAGGTGCGTGGGCTACGCGATCCGAAGTCCCCACAACCCCAAACCACACAACCAACAGCAGCACCCGGAGGCAACGGAGGTTGTATGTACCAGGCGAGGTTGCAACGTGCGGTCGCCACACACATGCGCGCTCACCGCTCGAAGTCGTCAGCTCCGCTGGACAGAATGTGCCGGGCGCCGTCACCCAACGTGCCGTGCATGATGAAGTGCACGTTGGCGTCGGTGCCGGCGCCGCGGATGTCGGAGGTGTACGTCACCACCTGGCGGATGAGTCAGCGAGGCGGTGTTCCGACAGCGTGTGTTGACCGCGGCCGTGGCAAGAAGCCGGCACGAAGAACGACAGCAAACATTGCGGGGTGGAGGTGCACGGTTAAGGCCATCGGAAAATAAGGCAATCCACACGCGAGCACACACATACAGAAGTGGACGATACAGCGGCAAAGCAGGCAGGAACGTAAGGAGGCAATTAGGCGGAGCAGAGTGCGTACACATGTCTATGAGCTCATAAAGACAGCCACGCATCCAACCCGCAGAGATACACACACGCACACAAGCACATAGAGAGACGCCCAAAAACGCGCAAGTCCAATCACCTTGTACTGGATGTAGGGCGTCGCATGTCCTGCGAAAAGTATTCGGCTGATCCGGCAGTCGTCCAGGTGTGTGGAGAACCAGCGCTGGCAGGGAAACACGGTCCAGTTGATGGCGCCCTTCTTGCGGATGCGGATGTACTCCAGGAACCAGTCGGGACGGCGGCCGGTGTTGTCGTGCCACACCTTGATGCGCTTAGGCAAGCCCACGTTGCGACAGGGAATCTGCGGGTGAGTTGTTGATGTTGTTTATAGAGTTATATTGTTGGCGGTGGTGGTGGTGGTGATGGCGTGATGGAACACACGGTTTTGCATTTCTGAAAGCTACCAGGTTTCGCCAGGTGTGTTGACGAGCGCCGAAATATGCTCCGAGCAAGTTAAGTTACGGGGGGAAGTGGTGCGCGCAGGTCACGCCACCAACCGCCTCCATCATCTCCAGCCGTTTGCATGCTGGTTTGCATCCGGGCCTCATTCGAATCACCTCGCACATACGTTTCCTCTCCATCCCCGGCCCCCTAAAGCCATGCTCCAGGCCACGCCCTAACATCCCATTCCCACCCCAGGCTTTCTTTTCCTAAACCACAGAAGCAACTCATGGCCCATTCTCTCCCTCCCGCCCTCTCTCGGCCTCCTCCCCTGCGGCGACACGCTGGGGAACGTCGGCAGTTGGACGTCGGCAGCTGTCTCTTTGAGTTTGGTAGCACCATGTACTGCAGGTTTCCCCTTCCCCCGGCGGGTCCCGCAGCATACCAGGAAGAGGTCCAGTGCACCCCGGCCAAATGGCTTGACGTGCGTGTCCTTGTCCAGCAGTCGCAGCTCCCCGGAGGTATGCCCCTCCTCGTGGGGGTCGTACATCTCCAGGTACACGCGCGCATCGGTCGAGGCGCCCTGGTCGCGGGGAAGGGGGAAGACGAAGACGAACCACAGACGAGTGAAGGAGGGAAAGGGGTTTCGGGCAAGGTGTTCGAGTCGGGAGGCGGGGACAGGGGAGAAGGCAAAATCAATAACAAGTCAGATGTTACCTGGGTGTTATCAACGCTGATTAGCAAAACATGCTCCCGTAGTGGGAAGCCGGGAGTGGAGCGGATATTGGGTGTTGGGACGACTAAAGCGTCCCCAAGTCCTTCGTGTATGTAACACCAGGCAAAGAGTACTCAGGGAGATGTCAAGGGAGCTGAACCCTTCTTACAGTATACCCAAGGATTCCACACACATTCCATCCACCCTAAGATGTATCTCCAGCCTAGAAGGCTTAGAAGGCAGCGCATGTTGCCCCGCTCTTCCCAGCAAGGTACGTTCCTCCCGCCCCGCTCTTCCCAGCTCTACCTTCATCTTGCCGGTCTTGACCTCCACCTCGTAAATGGCCGTGTCCGCGTTGCGCTGCTCTAAGTAGCGATTGCGGGCCTTCTCCTCCAGCCACTGCCTGGGGTTCGGAAGGGTGCCGGAAGAGTGCCGGAAGGATAGGGTGATGGCGACTTCATCAATCGCTGCCTGCCATTTCCGCTACCATTCGGCCAAGCCAAGACCATTTGGCAGTATCGGCGAGTAGGAAAGTTGAATACCAAACC